>NW_027614518.1:70000-152882 GCF_965212315.1 Lampetra planeri | reverse complement strand
CATCTACTCACTAACTCACCCAGACGTGCACCTACTCACCCACTTTAAGATCCACTCACCCTGCCACCTACTCAATTTATAACCCACCTACTCACCCACCCAACCACCCGCCGACTCCCTCAGCCACTTAGCCACTCACCCACTACCCACGTAATTATTGACCCACCCACTAATTTAATCACCTACTAACGTAACCACCCACTAACTCAATCACTGAGTCACTCGAACTTACCGACTCACAAAGCCACCCACTAAATCTCAAACCCACACTCATGCACTCACCCACCCGCCCACTTACTCACCAACACCCTTAACTAAATCTAAATTATGTTTTTTTCCCAGGTAAGGCCCACTGAGCTATATAGATTGTTTTGAGAAGCAGGGTTTGGATCGAACCTACGAACTTAAAAATACCAGGCAATGTAGTTAACAATTTGCCAACATGGCACTCCACTCTCTGACTCTCCCACCCACGATAACACACACTCAAACACCCACCCACTAACTCAACCATCCATTCATTCAACCACCGAGCCAAGCACACACTCACCCACTCACCAAGCCACCCACTCAATCTCTAGCCCACACTCACTCACCCAGTCACTGACCTACTACCCATCAAACGTCGCACTCACTCATCCACTCTCCCACTCGGCCACTCATCTGCACACTAAATGAAAATTACGCTTTTTTTATTTTACCAGGTAAGGCCCTCAGCTATATAGATATTTTTCAGAAACCACCTGACCACAAACAACAGCTCAATTAAGTGGCTTTTCACGTATAAAGTTATAGCAGCCAAATTCTATAATTGCATGTTTTAAAATGTGGAGGGAGAACCCGGAGCACCTGGAGAAAATTCCACGTGAACATGGGGAGAACATGCAAATATACAGGTGTCAGGGTCGGGATCGACCTCACGACCTCCTGTAAAAAAGGCGAGGTAGTTAACAGCTCGCCACCACGGCACTCCACCCACTCACCCATTCAAACACCCACCAACCCACTCACAAACCCATTCACCCTGCCACCCACTCAATCTTTAATCCACTCACTCAACAATTTACTCACCCACTCACCTATTCAACTATTCACACCCCCACTCACACACCCACCCATTCACCCACTCAACCTCTAACCTACCCACCAACGCACTCCACAACCCACCTACCCACTCACCCACCCAATAAACTAAACAATCTTTTTTATTTTACCAGATAAGGCTCAGAACTATATTAATATTTTTCAGAAGTGACCTGGTTACCTGATTATCACGGAGACATTTATTGCAGCCAAATCCTCTAAATGCATGTTGATCTTAAATCTGGAGAGAAAACCTGGAGGACCCGGAGAAAAATCCACACGACCACGGGGAGAACATGACAACTCCAAATATACAGGTGGAAGGGATGGGATCGAATTCACAAACTCCTGTATACTAGGTGAGGTAGTTAACATCTCACCACCGTGGTGCCCCACTCTTTGACTCACCCACCCACCCAATCACACACTAACAACTCACCTGCTCAACCTTCGATATTCACTCACCCACCCACTAACTGACCCACCCAACAATCTACTCACCCACCCACTAACCTATTCACTCAACTCCTCACTCACCACTCCCCCACACAATCACGCACTGACCTACCCACTAACTCACTCAGTCAGTCACTAATTCACCCCTCACTCAACCATCCACCCACTCATGCTACCATCCACTCACTTATTTATCCAGGCACTCACCTACTCACCCATTAAGCCACTCACCCACACAATCACCTAGTTACCCACCCACTCAATCTCTAACCCACCAATTTACTCATCCACTCACCAACCCACCTCTCAGCCACTCCCTCACCCACTTCAAACTATTCACTCACCCACCCACTAATTCACACAATCACCCACCACCCACTCAATCTCTAACACACTCACTCACCCACTCACCCACCGACTCACCCATTGACTCACCCACCAACTCACTCACAGACCCACCCAGTTAATCACCCACTCTATGTGTAGTCCTCACCTCTTCCAGTATTGTGAGATATTCTTCCTCCCAGCGGTATCTTCACGACAACGCCCTGGGGGGTGGGCAAGCCTCTCAACGAGTCGGGCGAGTGGGGCAACAGCCTGGTCAAGTTGGGTTCATAGCGCAGTGCGGCACACGCATACACACAAGCAGAACACACACATATGAACACAATAACAACAGTGGGAGCCACTGACGCGATAGGGATGGGCCGCATGGTCCACTCCAGCTCGATGTACGGCTTGCCCGGATACAATGTTAACTACCTCGTCTGGTATACAGGAGGTTGTCGGTAAGATCCCAACCCTGACACCTGTATATTTGGAGTTTGCATGTTCTCTCCGTGGTCAAGTGAATTTTATTCTGGTCCGCTGGATTTTCCCTACACATTAGAAACAGGCGTTTAGAGTAGTTGGCTGCTATACATTTCCATATAAGGCACGTTGTTGACCTATCATTTTTGACCAGGTCACTTCTAAAAAAAGAGTTATGTTACTCAGTGAGATGGTTGAGACACAGGTGATGAGCCTGTGTGTAAGGGGTTGAGTGAGTGAGCGGTTTAATTCATGATTGAGTGACTGATTGGTTGAGTGAATGGCTGAGTGAGTGAGTGAGTGAATGGTTGAGTGAGTGGCTGAATGAGTGATTTATGGAGTGATTGGTTCAGTGAGCGTGCGGGTGGTTGAGTGAGCGAGTGAGTAGTTCAGTGAGTGAGTGGTTGAGTGAATTAGTGAATGGTTGAATGAGTATTTGAATGAGTGAGTGGTTGAACCAATGAGTGAGTGTTTGAGCGCATGAGTGTGTGGTTGAGTGAGTGGTTGAGTTAATGACTGAGTGAGTGATTGATTGAGTGGTTGAGTAAGTGGATGGTTGAGTGAGTGGTTGAGTGAGTGAGTAGTTGAGTGAGTGGTTAAAGTTAGTGGATGAGTGAGTGGTTTTATGAGTGGCTGACTGAGTGAGTGGATGAGTGACTGAGTGGCTGGCGCGCACCTTGGCTGCGTTGTCCAGAGTGTCCCGCTGGTGCCGCCCCACTGTGTTGCTGCACTCCGCCAGGGTGAGAGCGGCGGTGCCGCGCCCGCAGCTGCTCCAGCGACTACGCCATCTTGCCCAGCCCCTCCTGGCGAGCACGCAGTATGCCCTGGAGCTCCCATCACATGGTGCTGGCAATCTGAGACACCCGCCTGTAGCACACACACAGAAGAATAGATACGGGAATGGATTATGGCGACCTGGGTGACGAGAAGATCACTACTTCGCCCGGTATACAGGAGGTTGTAGGTTTGATCCAAACCCTGATGCTTACATATTCAATTCTGCTCGTCCAGGCGGGGAGAATCCAATCACATTTATTCGATGCAATGTTTCTCATGGGATATAATAAGCGACAACATTTGGACCCCAAACCGAGAGGATTCTGGGATGTTTGTGGTTTTTTGGCAATAACTCTGGAAAGAAATGTCGCAGACCCATCAAGGTGGGACTCGTCCAGCGACATAATGGTTGAGTGACTGGTTGAATGAATTCGGGAATGGTTGAATGAGTGAGTGGTTGAGTGAGTGGTTCAGTCAGTTAGTGGTTGAGGGAGTGAGTGGCTGAGTGAGCGAGTGGTTGAGTGATTGAGATAGAGTGACTGAGCGACTGAGCGGTTAAGTTAGTGAGTCGTTGAGTGAGTGTGGCTGATTGAGTGAATGGTTGAGTGAGTTAAAGAGTGATGGTTGAGTGGTTGAGTAAGTGATTAAGTGAGTGAGTGGTTGAGTAAGTAGCTTCGTGAGTAAGTAGCTTCGTGAGTGCGCGGCTGAGTGGTTGAGTGTGTGGCTGAGTGAGTGGCTAAATGAGTGAGTGGCTGAGTGAAAGGGTGAGTGGCTGAGTGAAGGAGTGAGTGGCTGAGTGAGAAAGTAATTGGTTGAGTGGTTGAGTAAGTCATTAAGTGAGTGAGTGGTTGCTCTAGTGAGTGATTAAGTGAATGGTTAAGCGAGTCCCCAAGCCGAGAGGATTCTGGTGAGTCGTTGAGTGGTTTGGTGAGGGGTTGAGTGAAAGGTTGAGTGAGGGGTTGAGTGAGTGAGTGGTAGAGTTAGTCGTTGAGCGAGTGGTTGGGTGAGTGGTTGAGTGAGCGAGTGCTTGAGTGAGCAAGTGAGTGGTTGAGTGAGCAAGCGAGTGGTTGAGTGAGTGAATGGTTAAGTGAGCGAGCGGTTGAATGAGCGAGTGGTTGAGTGACTGAGTGAGTGAGTGGCTGAGTGAGTGGCTGAGTGAGTGAATGGTTGAGTGAGTGAGAGCGTGATGGTTGAGTGATTGAGTGAGTGGGTGGTTGAATGATTGGTTGAGTGGTTGAGTGAATTATTGAGTGAGTGAGTGGTTTAGTGAGTGAATATCTGAGTGAGCGAGCGGCTGAGTAGTTGAGTGAGTCGTTGAGTGAGTGTGTGGCTGAGTGAGTTTGTGGCTGAGTGAGTGAATGGCTGAATGAATCACATCTATGATAAAAATGGACATCAGCATATAAGTGGTCTTGTATTCACTCAGTAAATGAAGTTTAATATAAAATTGTACACTCACAGGATCGAAATAAAGATGACATTGCACATCGGAGTAAACCGAGTCGCGGCTATGATTAAATTTTGCATTAGCATAACATTGATTTATTAGCATACAAAATGACTTTTTGCAGAGCGATTTAATACAAAAGTCTGATAGACTACATGCATTTTTTTTTAAATAAAAAGTACATACAAACCAGGCATCAATACCGTTGCTTTGTATTATCTGTGAAACGCAGAAATTTTCAGATAAAATCGGACATTTTGAGCTTGCTGCTGTATCGACTGAGTGGAATCAATACAATTAGTATCGATTCACAATCAACAAAGACCATATATGGGAAAATCTCTGATCGGTGATTTTTATTGCATCGTATTGCAGCGCCCCTTTGATGATGTTATAAAGCACTTGCCCCAACAGTCTGCTAAAGGCTACACGGGGATCTTTGTGTGCGAGTAGCTCACAGATCCTTGAGAGATCTGAACACTGTCCGATCATCAGCGAGCTCCTCCGGCAGGCGAGGCTGCGTTGGCGGTTGTCTGTGCATTAAGAGGTGTTAACTATCCCACGCAGAGAAGTCTGCTTACAGGACATAAGAGGTTCTTCACGTACCGTGCCCCGTGTCACCTGAATGTTAAATGGGGCTCCGGCAATTCAGTGTCCACCGCCGAATCATCTTTCACCATCACCACGCGTCCATTAAGGCCAATGTGACGAGGCCATAAATAGACAACGCGTTATAACGGGGGGGGGGGGGGGGCGCCAACCCTGACCAGCTGTGAACCACCTCATGTCGCCCGCAGCCACCAGTGGCCACAGGGAGTTCTGGATGGGTGCGAGGGGCTGGTAACCCCCCTCCACCTTCAACTAAATCACCACACATTCACGTGCGAGCCCTTGGGTCTCTCTGATGAGTCTATGGGTCTCTGTGGTGAGTCTATGTTCTCTGTGCAAGTCTGAGGGTCTGTGCGTAGTGAGTGTATAGGTCTATGTGTGATGACTCTATGGGTCTCTATGTGATGGATATCTGTGGTGTACAAGTACTTGCCACCAATAATAGCTCACCGAAGTGGCTCATCATCGCGTGTAAATTATAGCAGCTAAATACTTTAAACGAATATTCATATTCTTGGTTCTTTCGGTAAAGTCACGTAAATAGAAATAAAAAATTAGTAATGAAAATGAAATAAAAAAAAATAGATTTTTTGTTTTCTATTTAGGTGACTTTACCGAAAGAACCAAGAATATTAATTCCTGCAGTCACGAAAGTTTTAAGTCAAAACTTTAAACGAATGTTTCTTAATGTGGAGAGAAACACCGGAGGACCCGGAGAAAAATCCACGCGACCACCGGGAGAGACAGAGACACGCAAACTCCAAATATACAGCAGGCATCAGGGTTGGGATCGAACCTACAAACTCCTGTATACCAGGCGAGGTAGTAGGGGGGAAAGCAAAGACAGCGAGAGAGAGAGGGAAGATAATTAGTCAAACTCACACTCAGTATTACTCACCAACCATGATACACTCACCATCACACTCACCATGATACTCACCATGATACTCACCATCATACTCACGCATTCACCATCATACTCACACACAAGACCACACACATCAACAGTTGACATTCACCACTACGTGGGGGTGACGTCACCACAATAACCCAGGTGCCATGGATTGACGGCTGTGCCAGGCTAAGTGCAGGAGGAGGTCACGGGCCAGACTCAGGTGCCATGGGCCGACTGCTCTGCCTGGCTCGGTACAAGAGGAGGGCTAGACCCTGGTGCTATGGGTGAACTCGTGTGCCACCACCTGCACAACCACCACAGTAACAACCACACAACTATAATCACAACAATAACCACGACCAACAACTGTAACCACAACTATAATGTAACCACAACTATAATGTAACCACAACTATAATGTAACCACAACTATAATGTAACCACAACTATAACTTAATCACAACTATAATGTAACCACAACTATAACTTAATCACAACTATAATGTAACCACAACTATAATGTAACCACAACTATAATGTAACCACAACTATAATGTAACCACAACTATAATGTAACCACAACTATAATTCCCACCAGCCACGCGGCCGTCTGGGAGTGCCTCTCAGCAGCAGCAGCAGGGCCGAGCTCTGCTTGAAGCTGCGCCGTGAACTCCGCAGAACGTGACGGCTGTGGGCCAGGCGCCTCCTCTGTCTCCTCCAACCGCCGCCGCCACTGCTGATGTGGACACACCGCGCGAGGTTCTCACCTTCAGGCTGAGTCGACGTAGAGGAGGCCCAGCGAGCCGCCGCTTCAGAAGCTTTCGCTCGCCACTGACGGTGGCCGTGAGCGGGAATCCAAACCAGCCGCTCGCCACCCACAATCCACAGCGCGCGTCGCCTCCACCCGGCCCCAGCGTAAGTAGCAGCGGGGGGAGGGGGGAGGGGACTGGGGGGTGAGGGGGAGGGGCATGGGGGGTGAGGGGGGAGGGGCATGGGGGGGTCGCGAGGGGGAGGGGACATGGAAGGTGGTCGCGAGGGGAGGCAGGGGGGGGGGCATGGGGGGAGGAGCTCATGGCTGTGACATCACGGGGGGGGGGGCGTGGTTACCTCGTACCGCCCCCGCGTCTCGCGCCACTGGCAGTTTGGCCGTTAGAGATGTCTATGTAGTTTATACTTTAGTTGTTTACGTGGTGGTTTAGTTACTGCAGCTACATACTATTAACATTCCTTCCCTTTATTAATGCTACCCCTATCCCCTCCCTTTGATGCTGCTAATCCTGCATAATGCACGGGCATAATATGACTTTAAACCCACCGCCCACCTCCTACGCATTTCACAAGTAGTACTAATCACATACCTGCATTTCCCATTAATATGCTAAATTCCTCTTGATATGCAAATTATTTTGTCAAGGCGCCCTTCCCCCCTTCCAACCCAGCTTAAATATACGCTCCAAGCGTGGTGGTGTTTCATTCCTACCCACACACTCACTCATCCACAAACCCACTCACCCCCTCACTCATCCATCCACTCACATACTCAACCAGCCACTCACCTACTCACCCGGTCACATCCACATCCACTCACCATGCTACCCACTCAATTTCTAACCCACCCTCTCGCCTAACCACCCGGCCACTCCCTCAGCAACTCACCCACTAACCACGTAATTATTCACCCACCCATCACTCAACCACCCAATAATTCAACCACCAAAACATTCAACCACCCACGAACTCAACCACCGAGCCACTCACACTCACCCACTCAACTACTGAGCCATTCATACACTGAACCACTCACCAAGCCACCCACTCAATCACTAACTCACACTCATGCACCCAGCCACTCACTCACTCAGCGACTCACCTATGACGCATCAACCCATCCACTCACTCATCCACCCACGCACCCACTCACGCACCCACTCATCCACACATGCACGCACCCACTCATCCACACAACAAACGAATATTTAATTGTTTTTCATTTTACTGTAGAGGCTCACTGACCTGGCCCAGCTTCGGCTCAGGTCCGACCCTCAGCCACACGAGCCTGGCCCTCACAAGGACACAGACCTCGCTGCTCTGAGGTCGCCCCTGGCTTGCCCTGCTCGGCTCTTATAAGTGCAGCGAGTCAGGGTAGTCCCAGGGCTAGCTAGCTGGTCTTCAGTCGTCACTGGTTCTTCTGCTCCAACGACTGCCTCGAGTTCTCTCACGCACCGCCTTATATAGCCAACTGCCCCCCGAGGGGCGGGGCTGTATGCGGACGTTGATGTAGACACCCCACGCACGGACCGTGATGTAGACACCGCAACGTAATGGCTTGCTACACCCCGGTACGTAACACCTCTACATCTCGATTTAAAGCTTTCGTGACTGCAGGGATTCATCTTCTTAGTTCTTTCGGTAAAGTCACGTAGAAGGGAAGTAATAAAATAATAAAAAAATAAAACATAATAAAATAATTCTCACGACGTTTCGGCCACAACGCAAGCAGCCGTCCTCAGGTGAAAACCAGGTCTGTCGAGGCGACAGCGTCTGAATGAAATACCACACGAGGTTGGAGCATATATATAAGCTGGGCGCCTTGACAAAGGAATTTGCATATCAAGAGGAATTTAGCATTTCCATGGGAAATGCAGGAATGTGATTAGTACTACATATGCCTGTGCATTATGCAGGATTAGCAGTATCAAAGGGAGAGGATATGGGAAATGCAGGTATGTGAATAGTACTAATTCAGCATCAAAGGGAGGGGATAGGGGTAGCATTAATAAAGGGAAGGAGTGTTAACAGTATGTAGCTGCAACAACTAAAAACAACGCGTAAACAACTAAAGTATAAACCACATAGTATCATCAGTATACTTACTATACTCTACAATAAGCTGAGTTACTAACAGTAAGTAATACATTACAATTCTACGTCGTAAAAATGATATAATATGCTTCCATCTAAACTGTATTCTCTTACATCACACGAGTCTACACCGTACTATATACTGCCATAGACAAACCCAACATTAAATTATATACTGTCTCTGTGTTTGTATATGTGGATCGCCTCATGAACGACAATTTCAACCGAGAAGATGGATTCGGGCTTAGCAATCATTGGAAGGACGTAATAAACCATTTCTGATCTTAACTGATTGTGTTCACGTTTACGGTGACTTTCAGCGGCTGCTGCTTCAGCTGAGCGCTGAGCGCTGAAGCAGCAGCCCCCCCCCCCCCCATCCCCGGACCCCTCCCCCACCCTCCACTTCTCACCCTGACGCCACACAAGCCGTGGGTAGGCGATGCCCTCTGGCGGACAAGGCGAGGTACAGGCGGCAGCACGAGACGCCAGCAGCGTTGCGCTGCCAGGGTTACTCTCCCGAACACCTCCGTACACTTACACACACCTACACACACCTCTATACACTTACACACACATACACACACACCTCTATACACTTACACACACCTACACACACCTCTATACACTTACACACACATAACCACACACCTCTACACACCTACACACACACCTCTATACACTTACACACACATACACACACACCTCTACACACCTACACACACACCTCTATACACTTACACACACATACACACACACCTCTATACACTTAAACACACCTACACACACCTCTATACACTTACACACACATACACACACACCTCTACACACCTACACACACACCTCTATACACTCACACACACCTACACACACACCTCTTTACACTTACACACACCTACACACACACCTCCATACACTTACACACACCTACACACACACCTCTAGACACTTACACACACCTACACACACCTCTAGACACTTACACACACCTCTATACACTCACACACACACCTCTTTACACTTACACACACCTACACACACCTCTATACACTTACACACACCTACACACACACCTCTATACACTCACACCTACACACACACCTCTATACACTCACACACCTACACACACCTCTATACACTTACACACACACCTGCACACACACTTCTATACACTCACACACACCTACACACCTCTATACACTCACACACACTCACACACACCTACACACACACACCTCTATACACTCACACACACACCTCTTTACACTTACACACACCTACACACACACCTCTATACACTTACACACACCTACACACACCTCTATTCACTCACACATACACACACACCTCTATACACTCACACACCTACACACACACCTCTATACACTTACACACACACCTACACACACACTTCTATACACTCACACACACCTACACACCTCTATACACTCACACACACTCACACACACCTACACACACCTCTATACACTCACACCTACACACACACACTTCTATACACTTACACACACCTACACACACACCTCTATACAACAACAACAACAACCGCCATTCGCCACTAAGTGGCGGTGACGTCACCACGACGCTTGTGCCAGGCCATGTGCACCTTGAGGCCACGTGAAGTGTCGAACGCCCGCTGGCAGGAGGTCACGGGGCAGACCCAGGTGCCACGGGTCGACTGACCGAGATGACTGGCTGATGCACCACCTGTGCCCCCTACTGTACCAACTTGCTGTGCTTTAGCCACCCGTCGCTCCGCTCGTTGTTGTGAGCGTCGCTCCTCCGCCCTCCGTTGTTGTTGGAGGGCGACTGCCTCCAACTGCCCAGTAGCGTCCTTCACGAGCCTCCTCCACAGAGGCCGATCTTGACACCGCTGGTACCAGTCATCGGCAAGTCCACTCAGCTCCACGTCCTCCTGTACCACATCACTCCATCTCTTCTCTAGCCCGTGCCGCGCCCGTTTAGCCCCCTCGATCCGGCCGAACAAAAGCTGTTTAGGCACGCGGTGGCTGGGCATGCGGGCTACATGACCCAGCCAATGCAGCCTTGCCTGCCGGAGGAGCTCACTGATGGGACTTTGCCCAGATCTTTCAAGGACTTGTGAGCTCCTCACACAATCCAGCCTGGTTAAACCCAGGATGGATCGTAGGCAGGCCAGCCTAAATGTTTCCAACCGGCGAAGATGCTCCACTAGGGGGGTCCACGTTTCGCAAGCATAGAGAAGGGAGGGAATGACCGTGGCCGAGAAGACCTGAAGCTTCGTGCGGAGCAACAGACCAGGTAGCTTCCACACAGCGTTACGCAACCGATGAAAAGATATTGCCGCTCGACTGATTCGGAGTGAGACCTCTGCTGATAAACTGGAGCCGGTCATAAGCACACTGCCCAGGTATGGGAAACTCTCCACTCTCTCCACAACTGCCCCATCACCAATTGGGAGTTGTGGGGGTGGAGTGTCCGATGGTACAAAATACCCAGGCAGGTGCTTAGTTTTGGTGGGGCTGATGGTAAGGCCCCACCTCTTAGTGGCACGCTCCAGTCTCAGCAGCAGCGTCTCCAACTCCTCTTCTGAATGAGCAGCTATTACCAAATCATCGGCATACATAACGTGGTTGACCAATAGGGAGCCATCCCTTGATCGCACCCGGGCGTCGATCAGCCTCCCATTATATCTGTACCAAATGGAAATTCCCCCGGTACAGCTATTGAAGGCTTCACGAACTACGCAGTCGAAATAGATGTTAAATAATGTGGGAGCCAGAGGACATCCCTGTCGCACCCCAAGGTGTACAGGGAAAGGCTCCGACTCCCGGCCACGTAGTTTTACCCGGGCCCGCTCACCATCATGAAGGTCCTTAATGATCGTGAGCAGAGGGTCAGGGACTCCGAAAGCACGAAGAACAACCCAGAGCCCAGTCCTACTGATGGTATCATAGGCCTTGACCAGGTCAATAAAGCAGAGATGTAGGTCTTTTTGGAATTCCCTACACCTCTGCTGTAGCAGACGGACAGAAAATATGGCATCTGTGCAGGACCGCCCTTTCCTGAAACCGCATTGGGGCTCCGCAATCCTCTCCTCAGCGTGCCTAGCAAGGCGATGTTGAATAATCCTTGCCAGGACCTTACCCGGCACACTGAGGAGTGAGATGCCCCTGTAGTTGTTACAGTCGGTACGGTCCCTCTTCTTAAAGAGGGGGACCACCAGGGCATCCTTCCAGTCCTGCGGAACTCGTCCAGTGGTCCAGACTGTTGTTATGATGTCATATAGGGCAGTCTGTGCACAAACGCCACCCTCCCTCAGCATTTCGCTTGGGAGATCATCTCTGCCCGGTGCCTTCCCTGGTCTCAGACTCCGGATCGCCCTCAGTACTTCCTCAACAGCTGGTACCTCAGCCAGCCACTCACAGGGGGTGACCTCTTCCAATATTTGAGGCACCGCAGCCTCAGCAGGGTTATCCCCACTTTGTGCCATGATGTTTTCCTGGCTGAGAGATTTTCCCTCCCCCAGGATCTCACAGAAATGCTCAGCAAATCTGCAAACCTGTTCCTGGGGGTCGGAGATTGGATCACCGTTTTTTCCTCTAATGATGGTAATAGGTGTGGCGCTGCAGGTTACTTTTTTGATAAAGTTAAATAGTGATTTGTGATTGCGGGCCACTGAGGCAGACTCCATCTCCTCAGCAACCCGCGACCACCACCCATCCTTACAGCGCCTTACGGCTCTCCGAACCTCCGAGCGAAGGCTGCGGTAAACCTCCTCATTCTCTGACGTGGGATGCTGTAGGCGATGAGAGTGGGCCTGTCGCTTTTTCTCAATTAACCTGAACACCTCCTCTGTCAGCCAGGGTTTCTGGGGAGGTCTGGACCGCGTACCCAAAGCAGCCATTGCAGCTGCATGAGTCACAGTCTTAAACCTCGCCCATTTACCCTCGACATCAGGTGGAGTGGGGGACGATGCCAACCCCAGCTGCAGGCGATGATGAAATTCTCGCCTGCAACTTTCATCAGCTAACTGAGACCAGGCCACTTTTGGTTGGAATGGGATCCTGGGTATACACTTACACACACCTACACACACACCTCTATACACTCACACATACACACACACCTCTATACACTCACACACCTACACACACACTTCTATACACTTACACACACCTACACACACACCTCTATACACTTAAACACACCCTTCAACATACTAATGTAGTGGGTACAATGGAGAGAGGCAAGACCACTCAGCTCCACATGCTCAAGTACCGCATCAGTTAATCTCTACTCCAGCCCATGTCGTGCCCAAATCTTGACTTAACGCTTTCGTGACTGCTTCTTTCTTTGAACCTGTCTACGTGACTTTACCCAAAGACCCAAAGAACATGTCGTGCCCGTTTAGGCCCGTCTATCCGGCCAAACAGAAGCTGCTTGGCCATGCGGTGGCTGGGCATGCGGGCTACATGACCCAGCCAACGCAGCCTTGCCTGCAGGGACTTTGTCCAGATCTTTCAAGGAACTGTGAGCTCCTCACACGATCCAGCCTGGTTAACCCCAGGATGGATCGTAGGCAGGACAGCCTAGACGTTTCTAACCGGCGCAGCTATTCCATTAGGGGGGTCCACGTTTCACAAGTGCCTCTACACCCACGCACCGAGCCCACGCAGCGTGTAGCTGCTACGCTAGTAAGTTTATTTCGGTGCTACGACCAACAAACCCGCGAGGTGCCACTGCTGCCGCTGCTGCTGCCGCGCTGTGGCGCCACCGCGTGGCAAGGCGGTGACGTCACAGGGCCGACCCGAGGTCTCCACTTGGCGCCGCCGTCGAGTCGCGGGGGTCTCGCTGTGGCCACAGACGCGAGAGGGACTCCGCAGACGACACGCGGCACCGCGTCCCTTCGCCCCCCGACCTCCCGCGCCGACTTCACCACGCACGCACCGAGACCACGCACTCGTTACAAGGCGACTCGTTTGTCTGCGCGACCTTCTTCCTCGTTCGGTTATTAGCGGGGGTGAAGTGAGGTGATTTATAAATGTGTGAAATTATACTCTACATTTGACTATAGATTGGTGAATACTTGTGTACGAATCTGCTCGTATAGAATAACTACGACAAATGTTGAATCCGTATGATCACTTACAACTAGGTTAAAGACCTTTATAAACTCGTAGATCGTAAGCAATGCGGTTTCCAATAGGAAGCAGCGAGGGCGGACAAATGACGTCACGCGTGCAGAGCGTCCGTCGATATTTACTCCCTTGCAGTGAACAGAGTTCGGATACCTCACGACATGGACACTCGGTTAAAGTTTAGCGGGTGAGGTCGTTTAGCTCACGAGAAGGAGGAGGAGGAGACCTCCTCCAGGGTTCGCGTCCCATTCCCACCTCCACCACCACCACCTCCACCACCACCACCACCACCACCTCCACCACCTCCACCACCACCTCCACCACCACCACCTCCACCACCACCTCCACCACCACCTCCACCACCTCCAACACCACCTCCACCACCACCACCACCACCTCCACCACCTCCACCACCTCCACCACCACCACCTCCACCATCACCACCACCACCTTCACCACCACCACCTCCATCACCTCCACCACCACCACCTCCACCACCACCTCCACCACCTCCACCACCACCACCTCCACCACCACCACCTCCACCACCACCTCCACCACCTCCACCACCACCACCTCCACCACCTCCACCACCACCACCTCCACCACCTCCACCACCTCCACCACCTCCACCACCTCCACCACCTCCACCACCACCACCACCTCCACCACCACCACCTCCACCACCACCTCCACCACCACCACCACCACCTCCACCACCATCTCCACCACCACCACCACCTCCACCACCACCTCCACCACCACCACCTCCACCACCTCCACCCCCACCTCCACCACCACCTCCACCACCAGCGGCAGCGGCAGAGGTCGCGGGACGAGGCGGCTCCTCGCGAGGTCGTCCCCCCCGCTGGTGACGAGGAGAGCCGCTGGGCTGGACACAAGTCCCATGGCCCGACTTTCACGCCTGTCGAGGTTCTTTCAGACCACAGGGTTATTGGCCAATGTGTTGAGTTGGTCGTCTTGAATTGCGTTCGTGCGTCGCTGCCAACGCAGCTTCACCCAATAATCTGCAGCCCCAGAGACTCGCCCACGAGAGGGCGCCGCGTCTCCGCCGTGCACCGCAGCAGCAGCAGCGCCAGGCTCCTGCCACTGCGCTGCACGGTCCTGTGCTGAAGCAGGCCCATAGATCTACTCTCATCACCCAGGAATATCTGTCCTTAACGCTCGTGACGTCACTCCACATCCACCAGCCCCCCTCATTAATATTCATGAGCAGGTGACGTCCTCCACATAGACCCCCCCCCTCCATTCATAATAATTAGTGGGTGACGTCACTCCACATGGGGAGCCGAGGCGCCTCCTCCCCCCTCCTCGGCGTCAACTCACAACCCTCACGACAAAGGCAGAACCCTCACGTCACGCGATCTCCATAACGCAGTTGAGACATCATGAGATGCACTCTGAGAAGGTTGTGCGGCTGAAAAGCACCACTCGCGTTGTGTGCGTGGAGAAGTGGCGATGTGGAGGCTGTACAGCCGGTTGTCTTGTTCCTTGCGTTGCAGCAGCAGCAGCAGCTGTAGTTGTGCGTTCGTCCACTAGAGGGCATCACGTGCCTTGTGGAGAACCTGCAGTGCCCCTACATCCTATAGCCCTGAGCCTATAGCCCTGTCCCTAACCTAATACTGTTGTTGTCCTTCCCCGGCACTTCGGATTAGCACGGTTGGCTATGTACGGAGCGAAAGAAGTTCAGCATACATCATGTTCATCTCAGGCTGCCTTCAATAGCTGCCCCCAGACATGAGTTATCATTTGTGGTCAAGTGGCTTCTGAAATATAAGCTAATACCTCATTGGATGTTGCCTGATAAGATAACAAAAATTGCTTAGTAACGTTTTTTACTGATTTGTTTACTTTTCCTATACCTTGCACTCCGATCGTATTTTTTTGATTGTTTGTTGCTGTAACGTTCAAACCCGCCCCTACTGGACATCTCTGAAAAAAAGCTTTATAGCTCATCAGATTCCTCCAGTATGATTACATATTCAGATTTTGATTCTCATTTACATATCTAGGGCAGCTCGTGTTGGTAGTGAGTCCCGATGAAGGCCAGCAAGGCGCTCGAAGGGGACGGAGTGGTCACAACCGTGTCTGGTCCTCAGACCCACCCACCCAATCACTCAATCATTCAAATACGCAATTACCCACGGACATATTCACCCACTCACTAAATTACCCACTCAACCACTCACTCAACGACTCACCCACCCACTCACTCACCCACTCAAGTACTCACTCAGTCACCTACTCACCCACTCATTCAATGATTCACCGACTCTTTCACTCGCTCACCCACCCACTCACCCATCCGCTCACCCACCCACTCACCCACCCACTCACCCACCTACTATCTTACCCACCCACCTATTAACTCACCCACCCGCTGACCCACCCACGCACCCACTCGCCCATTTACTAACCCACCCATCCGCTCACCCACCCACCCACGAACCCACTCACCCACCCAATCACCTCCCCACTCACCCACCACTCATTCACCCACTCATTAACCCACTCACCCATCCAACCACTCACTCAAATATCCACTAATTTACCCATTCACCCATCCAACCACTCAATTATACACTCACACACAGACTCCAGAACTCACCCATTCACCCAATCACTCATTAAAAATTCCACTCACCCACGTTCTCATTCCCAACTCGCTCAATTACCCACTGACCCACCCAAGCACGAAATCATGTATCCACCTCCCTATTCATTGAATTACTCATTCAACCACTCATTCATTCAAACTAACTCACTGACCCGCCCACTCACTCATCCACCCACCTAATCATTTACCAACTTAACCACCCACTTACTCATTAACACATTCACACATCCACCAATCTACACACTGAATTACCCACTCATTCATCCACCTACCACACACCAACCCACTCACCCACCCACTCACCCACTCACCCACTCACTCACTCACTCTCCCACTCACTCTCCCACTCACTCTACCACTCACTTTCCCACTCACTCTCCCACCCACTCACCCACCCACTCATTCATCCACTAATTTACCCACCCACTCACCCACCCACCCACTCACCCACCCACCCACTCTCACTCACCCACTCACGCACCTCTTCACCCACCCACTCACCCAATCACTCAATCATTCAAATACCCAATTACCCACGTACGTATTCACCCACTAATTCAATTACCCACTCAACTACTCACCCACCCACTCACCCACTCAAGTACTCACTCGGTCACCTACTCACCCACTAATTCAATGATTCACCGACTCATTCACTCGCTCACCCACCCACTCACCCATCCACTCACCCATCCATTCACCCACCTACTAACTTACCCACCTACTAACTCACCCACCCGCGTATCCACCCACTCACCCACCCACTCGCCCACTTACTAACTCACCCATCCACTCACCCACCCGCCCACGCACGCACCCACTCACCCACCCACCCAATCACCTCCCCATTCACCCACCACTCATTCACCAACTCATTTACTCACCCATCCAACCATTCACTCAAATATCCACTAATTTACCCATTCACTCATCCAACCACTCAATTATCCCCTCACACACAGACTCACGAACTCACCCAATCACTCATTCAAAAATCCACTCACCCACGTTCTCATTCCCCGCTCGCTCAATTCCTAACTGACCCACCCAAGCACCAAATCATGTATCCACCTCCCCATTCATTTAATTACCCATTCAACCACTCATTCATTTAAACTAACTCACTGACCCGCCCACGCACTCATCCACCCACCTAATCATTCACCAACCACCAACTTACTCATTAACACATTCACACATCCACCAATCTACACACTGAATTACCCACTCATCCATCCACCTACCACACCCCCAGCCACCCACTCATTCACACACCGACCCACTCATTCAATTACCCATCCACCCATTCAACCACCTACCATCCACTTACCCAAGTACCAACTCATCAAATTACCCACACAGCGATGCACTCATTCATCCAGCACCTACCCACCCAACTTGCCACTCGATTTTGGTGTACCCAGTTGTACTGTTTGGCGGACAGAGGCAGGGGAACTTAAGATACTCGACCATTTTGGGACCTCCTTTGCCAGTACCAAAATATACTAATAGGGATTTTCCCCTTTTTTCTGGCAACATTTGACTGCAAGTATTGTGGTTAATGTAAACATGATGCATTGCAAAAGGTGTCAGTTTTGTTGCCAGAAAAAATGGGAAAACCCCTATTAGTACTCGACCATTTGTTTCAACTGGTGTGCCAGAAGGTGGAACCAGCAATCTCTCTATTGCCAGTGAATTTTACGAGCCATTGCATCACAGCAGCCCCCTCCAGTATTTAATGTTTAACGAGGGTCTCTCTCTCTCTGCGTGTACATCAGGGTAATATTTAATGAGGTGGTGTGGACGTCTCGCTGCTTCGTGATGGATGTGATGGCAGTGGGAAAGTGGGGCAATGGAACAGCGGGGCATTAGGGCAGAGTAGCACCAGCGCAGTGGAGCAGCGGAGCATAGGGGCATTGAGGCAGTGGGGCAGAGGGGCAGTGGGGCAGAGGGCATTGGGGCAGCAGGACAGCGGAGCAGCTTGGCAGAGGGGCAGTGGGGCAGTCAGGGGGCGGATGTGTCAGACGAATCGCCTGATTATCTTTTCCCACCACTGCCTGTACACGTTCTGAAGAAGGGCCATTGCCTGAAACTTCTCTCATGACATAGTTGTCATTGCACCGCCGCACACACAGCCGGGACACTGCAGACGAGCCAAGGCACATTTAACAAACCCTGGCAGCACTCACAAGCAATGCAAAGTTACATTGTTTCCTCATAAGTTAATGTCATGACGTTAATAATAAAAACAACAATGATAAGTATTACATAATACATTGGATTGATCCTATCTCTGAACAGAGTTAGTCTGTTGGCAGCAGTCATTGTCCAGTCCAGTCCTGGCATCTGCTGCTCAGTTTCCTTCCCCGGCGACGGTCCCAGTGGCACCGTCTTTCCGGGGAACCGTGTGGTGTGTGTGGTGTGTGTGGTGTGAGTGGTGTGTGTGTGGTGTGTGTGGTGTGAGTGGTGTGTGTGGTGTGTGTAGTGTGAGTGGTGTGAGTGGTGTGAGTGGTGTGTGTGTGTGAGTGGTGTGTGCGGTGTGTGCGGTGTGTCTGGTGTGTGTGGTGTGTGCGGTGTGAGTGGTGTGTGTGGTGTGTGTGGTGTGAGTGGTGTGTGTGGTGTGTGTGGTGTGAGTGGTGTGTGTGGTGTGTGTGGTGTATATGGTGTGAGTGGTGTGTGTGGTGTGAGTGGTGTGTGTGGTGTGTGTGGTGTGTGTGGTGTGAGTGGTGTGTGTGGTGTGTGTGGTGTGTGTGGTGTGTGTGGTGTTTGTGGTGTGTGTGGTGTGTGTGGTGTGTATGGTGTGAGTGGTGTGTGTGGTGTGTGTGGTGTGTGTGGTGTGTATCACGGGGTGGGTGGGTAGATGGTGTGGTGCATGTGGTGATAGCGGTCATGATAAGCACCGCACCACCTCCATCACCCCAACTGTGCGGTCGACCGGTCGCAACAAAACAGCATCATGCTACGGAGGAGCGCACGGACCGCGTTCGCCGCACGAGCCAGGCCCTTTCGTTCCCGCACTACCACCTCCTCCTGCGTGTAGGTGTGAGTAAGGGTATAGAGGTGTGTGTAGGTGTTTAGGTGTATAGAGGTGTGTGTGTAAGTGTATAGAGGTGTGTGTGTAGGTGTGTGTACGTGTATAGAGATGTGTGTATAGGTGTATAGAGGTGTGTGTGTAAGTGTATAGAGGTGTGTGTGTAGGTGTGTGTACGTGTATAGAGGTGTGTGTGTAGGTGTGAGTAAGGGTATAGAGGTGTGTGTGTGGGTGTTTAGGTGTAGAGAGGTGTGTGTAAGTGTATAGAGGTGTGTGTGTAAGTGTATAGAGGTGTGTGTGTAGGTGTGTGTAAGTGTATAGAGGTGTGTGTGTAGGTGTGTGTACGTGTATAGAGGTGTGTGTGTAGGTGTGTGTAGGTGTTGTTGTATTCTAGCCTTCTTCCATCATTGAGATATAATGAATGAAAACACACCAAGAAGCAGCAGGCTGCAAAACACCAGGTGTTGTTGAGTAATGAACTGAAGGAGGGCTAGGATGGCAGAATTTGCAACCTTGCTTCAAGGAAAGATAAGGCCTGATAAACGACACCTGTCACCCGTGCAGGCGGCAGAGACAGTGGGAGAGTCAGCCAGACAGAGTTAAGGCAAAAAGCCCAACCATCTATGACCTCAGCACATGGGCGAATAATGGGGCAGTGTCGACTCGAAGGCAATGGAAGGAAGCAGAGGCGCCTTTGTCTGGATCACGGCCACAGAAGGCCGGGGGGTCATCACTGATTGTGTGTTTAGGGATTTCGAGCTAATTGGAACACGTGCACACAGGGAGGAGAAATACGCCTTGTTCTCCTGCAGCTGAGGGAGCCAAGATAAACCCAGCTCAAGGCTGTGTACACAGGGGAGGGGGCCTGTGTCCTGAAATTAATCACACTCCCAGAGCAGAAGGTTGGATGACCACAGTGAGACGAGAATAAGGGTGTTGTGCCTCTCTCAAGGCTGCAGGCTCAGCTGAACAGCGAGGCTGCGGGGGTCACCAGAAGTTCGTGTTCGCCTAGTTAAGTCAAAAAGCTCAATTATTCTGTATTGCTATTAAAGTCACGTTAAAGTCGGAATTTAACAATAGGGTAGGCTAAAGTTGTTGATATGAAATGTCATTTCCATACCTTAATACTTTATATACAACTCGACCCGAAGCATAACGGGATGAATCACCACCAGGTCGAATATAAAATACATAATAAAAGAGCGATGTTAAACCCAGGGTCGGAGAGAAAGGGAGATCCCGGCCGTCTTTGTATCCCCGCAGCGCGGGATATGAGTGTGTATACGCTCGGGGAAACACCTCCACTTGAGTCAAGCACCACGATGGGAAATGACAGACCTTAGGTTACATACAGAATCATAACTGTGAAATGGTAAGGGACAAATGTTAAAACTTTTTAATCATTTCTTTGTGCGTCAGTGAGGGTCGGAGGGAGTGTGCCCCTCCCTCCAGGTGGTGCAACACGGACAAAGGTGCCTATGAGACGATTTGTAACGTCTGTGTTTTGGTTCATGAAGAAGGCCAAACAAGAGATAATATCACACCCAGACAGAGAGACGACCTCGAGGCAATTTGTAACACTTGACTGTTTGCTCGTGGATTTTATGGAGGGAATATGACAACGGAATATACCGTGGGTGAGGCACACAAGGACATACGGACGTACGGACACACACATGAACACACCTACCTACGGACAGATCCTGACACAGTAAATCAAAAGAAAACCCCGCCTTGTGGGCAGGGTCTAAAGGGATTTTTCGGCATAAAAGAAAGGACCCTGAGCATTGGAAATCAGTTCGACCAGGAGGGTCAACTCATCAGCCGAGTTCGACCAGTGGGTCGGCTCAGGAGCTCGACCGGGAGGGTCGGCTCAGGAGTTCGACCGGGAGGGTCGACTCAGGAGCGAGCTGCGACCAGCGGGTCGGCTCGACTCTTCAGCTCGTCTGGGACTCAGCCGAGTTCGATCGGCTCACCGGAGCCGGCTCTCGGGGCTCGACTCAAGCGGCTCCCCATCTCCTCTGCAGGCGGGCAAGACCCGCTTGACAGCTCAACTCGGCCTGCGTGGGTCAACCTCTGCCGAGTCGGAGGTCTCTGCTGCCGCCGACGGTCGCGGTTTGGCGACGAGGCTCTGTGCTTCCCCTGGTTGACGACCCAACATTGCACGCTGCGAGCGAGCTGTGGGCGCCACCTACCGACCGGGTTCCGAACTACGACAGCGTATCAACAGGCATCCAACCAATTCACCACGGCGACAGGGGAGCGACTGATACGTATGACGCGCACCGCCCCCTCACCACACGACCACCAGGCGTCTGTTTGACATAAAGAACCGACTCCGAACACTGACTATTCAAGACAACTCTTACCACTCAAAATCACAACGAGCCCAAGTGATGGCCATCCGTCGTTATAAGTGTATTCGTAATTTTTATCTTTAATATTTAGTGGGCTGTACTCTTAATCGCATAAATTCCCAACAGATCCATCAATACGAATTGATTCTTGGCACCTCCTTCCGCCGAGCCACGCTCACGTGGGGAGTGGTGGCCCACCAGATCCTTATCAGGTGATCTGGTCCCCAATTAGTAAACTTAGTATAAGATAACGATCTTCGGAAAAGGAGCACCGTCGCAGGCCCTTACTCCGAGCCATTCTGTTGTCAGATAACCTGCCGATGTATCTGTTGAGATTGGTGCCTTTAAGAATAATAACTGTTTTTGATTGTGTTTTTTTATCGCCGTATAATCTTTCAAGTATCTTTCAGTCATAATCGCCGCACGTACTCGCATCCTGTACAGAATATTCAACTGTCCCGTGACCCAAGGTGCTAACAACGTGATAAGGGTTGCGTATGATCAATAAGGAGGGCGGTACTGCGTGAACAATATTGAGTATAATCATTCATTAAAGTTAAGGTTTTTCTTAGCATAGTATTTGCATGTTTTAACGACTCTCTCTCTCACTAACAACCATCGCGTTATGCGGGATACATGTGCCGTTGTCAAAGTGAAATCAGACAATCATTGATGATACTGTATTGATGCCGTGTTGACGTTCCGGGATTGAGAGTTCGCATACTATATCATAGTTGAGGTTGAATTAGTAATAAATTGATTAATACAGAAGTGGTTGTGTGATTCTTTCCTGAAATCTATGCATAAGATCTGCTTCTGCATTGAGATCTGAACTTGGTGACCTTAATAAACACACTAATACATACTCAGTAAATGTTAAAGCGATAACGGGGTGAACCGGGGACCTAAAAATAAGCGAGAATGAGACGAACCTAGACAACGATGCCGAGTTAATCTAAGTTAATCTTGCATACTTACACCACACCTGCATAACTGCATACGATTAATTGCCTTATTCCGATCGATAACCCACCCTCGTCACCGAGGCGGGGTCTGGTTATCATAACGACTGGCATTATCATAATTACACCCACTCGCATAATTACTACGATTACCTCTCGAATTGGCATAATTAAATGTGCATAATTACATAAATTAACATATTTCCGGATAATTACACATTTGGCCAAATTTCATTTGATTATTATTATTTTCACTGAATATTCATAACCCACATATACAACATAATAATTTCACCCACGCACGCATACAACACATCAAAATTTTCATACCCAACATATACAACATAATGGGGGCTCGTCCGGAATTTCTCGCAGACAGTTTGTGCATGAATTCAGGAACGAATCACTGTTGTGTTAATCAAAGTGTTGTGAACTAACGTTGCCTTGTGATTATAAACGGGGGTAACGCGCTCTGAAGGGAAATACCAGAGTAGCAGAGTATAACAAAGACAGCTGGGCTGAGATTATTTGCTCGAGTTGAACTGACGCATCCTGTGATACAATTGTTTATATGTGCTCTGAAGGGGAATTCTAGAGTAACTCACGCCGCACATGAGATGTTAGAATTAAGATACACTCTTAAGTCTATTAACCACACTACGTAATAGAGATGGCACAGGATTCACAGCATTCTGAGTTTGACACACCAACGCATAACACTGATACAGAGTGGACCTCTGAGGAGGAGATGGAATCTATGGAAAAACAATATCGGGAATTTGTGTTAAAACGTACTGGACGGACTGCTAGCCAGCAGACGGAGCAGAGAGATATATGGGAGGGGTGCCATACAGAAGATGTTAAGGCTCATAGAAGGAAACTACTTAAGGACGTGATGAAATGTGGCAAAGCCAAACGTGACGTAAAAATTGCAGAAATAGCGAGGGTAGACTCGTATCTCCTCGCACAGACAGACAGAGAAAGATTATGGAATGAGGAAAAATTTGAAAGGGAAAGACAAGAGAAACTGTCCTTAATGGAGCAGGTAAAGAGTCTGCACGCCCTCGTGAGAGAGAAAGAATCCGCACTAAATGCACCAGTGAAACACCCAGACGCTGATACACAGAACACATACGGGAGTAACAATTTACCACACTCCGAGCCACGTGGACGTAGCCCAGGGCCAGATCCCACAATGAGTATGGCTACTGTGCAAAGCAATTTTGATAAAGTAACACCCTCGCAAATCGAGGAGAGAGAAGAGGAAATAATAATACAAACGGGAAAACATGAGGCCGACCACCCCAACGTTAGAGAGAGACACATAATTAACCCTAAGTCATCAGGATACACTGTAATGATAGGGCGGAAAAGGGCGGAGCTGCTGCAAGACGGGAAACATGACATAAACAGCACACCAGGCAGACGCACGCTACGCAAGTATGACCGACATGATGCAGATGACAGAGACAGCTCACCAGAGAAACGCACCTCGCACAAACACGACCAACACGACACGGGTAACAGGAGCTCACCAGAGAGACGCACATCACACAAGCATGAGCCATGGGATAAGCAGAAATCACCGAGCCAAGTTGACCCACGTTACAGGTGCAGAAGGCACTACAAAATTTATGTTAAGCAGAGCCACCGTGATGGTGACGGCTCATCTGACACTGACTCCTCTGACGATGACCAACACGACACGGATAACAGACACAGCTCACCAGAGAGACGCACCTCACGTAAACATTATCAACGCGACATGGGTAACAGAGAGAGCTCACCAGAGGGATGCATGACCCGTAAAAATCACCCACGCAAAACCACCCGCACCACAGATGACAGAGACAGGAATCCCGATAACCATGAAGCACGAGACAAACATAAATACAACACCTCACCTAGCAGGCACCACACACGTAGTAGGCAGCATGAAGGTCAAGGACAAAAACACTCACCACATAGACACCGCTCAAGGAGACCACGCACACCAACCCACAAGCACGAATCACAAGACCCACGTAAGGAAAACAAGAGACACAAGCAACGGGACAGATACGAATCCTCGGACAGAGGGAGATCACGACACAGACACGGGAAACATGACAACAGTGATAGTAGAGACAAGGGTAGCTCAAGTGAGCACTCCTCAGGAACCGACACCACTGATGACGAACAACACACTTTTAACAGTAAGACACTAAAACTAATGGACAAAGCACTCGTGAGAATTCCCTATTTCGATCCACATAACAAGAACAGGGACATACACACTCACATAGCTACAGTAGAACAGGAGGCTAAGATCCGGGGTCTGGGTAAATCAGCAGAAAAGGCATGTTTATTATCAAGGAGCCTACATGAACCCGCCAGACCATGGGTAGCCTCCCTGCCAAATAGGGTGAAGAGTGACTTTAAACAATTGAGCCGAGCAGTAGTTAAGAGATTTGGGGAATACTCCACACTATCCGAAGGATTGAACGCGGCAAAGTTTATGACCCAGCGTGTAGACGAAGACCCACGAGATTATCTCCTACGCCTTAAGAAAGCATATTACGCAGGGGACGGGGACAATGCCCAGGGAGATAAGACAGTTTTAAAAGTGATGTTCTTTCAATCATTGAGACCTGAAATAGTGAGAATAGTAGGAATGATGTTGGACCCCGAGACTGCCTCCCTACGCCAGATTGAAAGCAAGGCCCACACGGCCTGGGTGAACGGACGGAAAACCACTAGCATAGCCAAAACCCACATCGTCACCAGAGATAAAGAATGCCTCGATCTGGAGGGAAGCGAATCTCCAAGGAATAATATTAGAGCCACACGGGGTGGACATGAATTCCCCCAGGAGAGGGCGCCTAACCCAATAGAATCAACACCCGTCCACAACACGCTGAATAACGTTCCACGTGGGGGGAGGAACGAGACCAGAGGAATCTGGCACTCACAGCCGCCACCACCATGGAATGCAGAAGAGGGCGGAGGCTGGAATTATAGAGGAGGAAAAGCGAGTGACGGGCCATACCTGCCCCGCGGAGGCCGACGCCCACCAAACCAGTCACCATATCGTCCCCCACTGCCGCCTCCACTAACAATAGAGCATAGACCACCGTTAGCTAACAGGAATCGATATGCTCACCACATTAGGATGGAAAAAGAGCTCCTAGGGAGTATGAAGACTCCCATGCAAATAGCGAAGGGAAGAATACCAACTATACCCACACAGGAGGAGGACACACCCAGCGCAAAGGTAGCCCAAGTGAACGTAGGGAAGACAAGAAGCCCCGAAGCAATCACCGAAGTGGTACCAGAGGGAAAAGGGTACCATCTGGGGAAATTGATTCCCGTAGGACCAGTCGGACGAGTCCACGTGGAAGTAATACTGCAAGACACCCTGACCAGCCAGGGCCTTTGTGATACTGGAGCAGAAATATCCATGATATCCAGAGAATTATTTGACGAACTCCAGACTGCCCTCCAGAGGAAGAATGAAACACTACAGATGATGCCATGTAAACTTACCTACTCAGGATGTGAAGGGACCCACATGCGACCATTGGGCAAAGTTATGACGAAGTTGACGTTCAACAAAATCAACATGAACCATCCCCTATATGTCGTACGGAACCCCGGAAAAGAGCTGATCATTGGGATAGAACTAATGAATCGCCTGAAACCCATTATGAACCTTGAATCCCGACAAATTTGGGCACAGTCAATGCCGGAGCAACAAAGGGACTCAGAAGATGAAGACGTTATGAGAGACTCCACGGGAATCCAAGTGATAACACAAGAGCTCAACGACCTATCAACAACAATCAGGAACGAAGACGAGCTCCCAGCAGGAATTCGAATCACTCAGCTAATGACTAACAGACTGAGAGAAGACCGAAAGGAAGCCGACTTAAGAGTCAGTGTCACCAAATGACCGTCCCCTCATGGAGTATATACCGCCCCCTGGAGGCCAAACCGACGAACTGCAAACCGATGAAGGAGAACACAAGGGCAAGAGCGTATTACCCTCGGATGAAGCCAAGGCAACTCAACCGATAGTAACGCAAAAGGAACTTTCAACCGAGCCGCCCGAAACCACGAAGGCCTTGGACCCAGACCCAGGACAAGGAGTCTCCATAATAGAAGAACAAATCGAACAACAAATTGAAGCAGCAGACGCCCTCGAGAACGACACTCAACGAAATGAGCTTCGTCAACTGCTCCACAAATACCACTTCCTGTTCTCAGAAGACCCCTATGATTGCGGCAAAACCGACCTACACGTGGTATCTATTCCCACACTGGAAGGAGCGCCAGCGGTATATGTGAAACAATACAAGATTCCACTGGCTGCCTACGAATCAATCCAAGAAACCTTGGAGAACCTACTCAAGAAGAATATAATTCGAGAATGCAACTCAACCTACAACTCACCGATTTGGCCTGTATTGAAACCCACAGGCAAGTGGCGACTCACCATCGACTATAGGCAACTCAACAAAACGGTTCCCCTATCTCGATGGCCAATGGCAGAGATCGACCAGAATCTCAACCAAATAAAAGGCGCAAAAATTCTCACCACCATGGATCTATCAAATGGCTTCTGGACCATGCCCGTGAAAGAAGCGGATCAATACAAGTTGGCATTTACATTCAATGGAATACAGTATACTTGGAACCGATGTCCATTTGGATACTCAAATTCACCTGCGGACTTTAACATATTCCTACACAAGGCAATGGACGACGCAAAAGAGCGAGGTACCATCGTATATGTCGACGATATACTGGTCAAGGACTCCTCATGGGAAGAACACCTCGAGAGCCTCCAGCATACCCTCGAGCAGTTAAAGGAAGCAGGCGCAAAGATTTCAATACAAAAATGACAGTGGGCACGCAAAAGGGTGGACTACCTCGGGCTCCAGGTCGGCACTGAGGGAATGTTACCCCAAACCAAAAGACTTGGAGCCCTCCTCGCACTCAAATCGCCCACCACAGTCACGACCCTTCGGAGCTTCTTAGGGATTTGCAACTACCTTCGACAGTTCGTGGACGACTACGCTGGAATCGTTCGACCCTTAGTCAAACTACTGCAAAAAGACGAACCATGGGAGTGGGGACAGGAACAGGAAGCCGCAGAAAAAGAATTAAAACGACAGATCACAGAGGCATCCTGCCTAGCATACCCAGAGAAAGGGAAAGAATACTACCTGGAGACCGCATACTCAGATCATAGTATCAGCTCGGTACTGTACCAGAGACAGGAAGCAGAGAAACGAGTTATTGCCTATGCCAGCAAAGCCCTCCGGGGAGTGGAGATGAAGTTCTCCGAGTGTGAGAAGGCGATATTTGGAAACATCTGGGCCATACAACATTTTCGGAACTTGTTGAACGGAGAGAAGATCATCCTGGAAACGAATCATGAATCCTTGGCATACCTCAACAGTAAGAAGATTCGAGAGGGCCGCGTAACCAGCAGCCGAATAGCCAGCTGGGCACTGACACTCCAAGGCCTACCAATCACAGTGAAATACGCAAAAAACAAGAAAAGTCCAATGGCCCAAGGTCTTGCCGATTTACATGATTGTACCTTTGACAGCGTAGAAGCAGAGGACGAAAAGATACCTCCGGAGGACAACAGGTACCTGCCCTTCAGGAAGGAGACATGTGCCGACCTACCAGTGGTATACATCGATGGATGCTCCCAGATGAGGGAGAACAAGCTTCACGCTGGGTCAGGAGTCATTTGGGAAACTGGCCCACTCACAGGGATTCAAGAGGGATTTCAGCTGGGACCAAAGTCAAACCAGTATGCAGAGTTGGTCGGGGTACACATCGCTGTCCAAATGGCATCCGATAACCAAATACGGACCATGGTGGTGTGCACTGATTCCAACTACGTACAGCACAGCTTCCTGCACCACCTACCCATATGGAAAAAAAACGAGATGAAGAACCATAGGAATAAACCAATTCACCATCGAGAACTATTCGAGGCCATAGATAAGATGGTTCAGAACAAGGATATGAAGATATTTTGGAAGAAAGTCAAAGGGCACTCCAAGATACCTGGTCAAGAGAAAACTGGGAACGACCAAGCAGATGCCATAGCAAAAGTGGGAAGCCTGGAAGGCACCCCGTGGAAGCTAGAAGACCAAACCGACAGAGACGGACAACAAGAGTCGACGAACCAAGACATCGCCGTGATAAGACTGGTCACAAGAAGTGGGAAGAACCCGGCAGAAGCTGGAACCAGAGCCCAATTGAACAGTGCCCAGCCTTCCGAAGACCTGATCAGAATGCAACAAGAGGACGAAACACTAAAGACACTCGCCGATCATATCCAAGATCCAGCAGGAAAACCGATCACTACTGACAACTTGAATGACAACAAAGAGCTCGAGATCATGCATAGCCAAATCAAAAGGTTCTCAATGCGGAAAAGGCTACTGGTATACACAAACGAAAAAGACGGTCGACCTAGATGGGTAGTCCCCTCTCAATATCGGGAAATAATGTTACAACACGCCCACAATGAACCGTGCAGCGGCCACCGATGCGAGGTGAATACGGGACAGATGCTGCGACAGGTGGCCTACTGGCCAAAAATGGGGGAAGACATACACAAACATGTGTCCAACTGTCTCGTGTGTTGTAAGTACCAGCCAACGACCTCACAGCATAGGGCACCCCTACAGAGGAGGGGAACAGATTATCCTTGGTCCAACCTACAAATCGACTGGATAGGACCTGTCAACCGATCAACCAAAGGGAACAAGTACATGCTAACTGTGACCTGTGCATTCTCTAAATGGACAGAGTGTTTACCAGCACCCAACAACACCGCGGAAACGACCGCTATCCTACTGATCAACCAAATATTCAGTAGATGGGGCCTACCGTCAACGATCGATTCAGACAAAGGAAGCCACTTCACAGCCGAGGTCATCACAGAAGTGTGGAAGATGTTGGGAGTAAAAAGACAATTACATGTCGCATACCATCCACAATCCTCAGGACAGGTGGAAAGAGCCAACAGGACCATCGTGAGCCTCCTAAAGAAATATGTGTCTACCACGGGCCGCGACTGGGATACGAAACTACCCCTAGTCTTGATGGCCATGCGAGCCACACCCAACCGAGCTACAGGCAGGACACCCTTCGAGATCATGACAGGGAGGCTAATGACCCTCCCAGTACACCTGTTATATGTCCCAGCAGAGGACGAGACCCCGACGGCAATGACGCCAACTGAATACCTGACGGGACTCAATAGTCACCTACAGAGCACATTCGCTATGGTCAGGGACCAGTTGCAAGTAGAGGCCCAGGGGAGCAAAGCATACTATGACCAAAAAGCCAGCCACGCAGAATACCAGCTAGGAGACCAGGTGTGGTACCTTAATTACGAGAAAAGAAAACAGAAGTGCAGGAAATTCCTGCCTTCCTGGACAGGACCACACGAGGTTGTTGACAAAATGTCCCCAGTAGTATATCAGCGAAAAATCACAAAGACAGGAAGAGAGCAGCAATACAAGTGGGTGCACATCAACCAAATCAAACCGTACCCTGTGCTGGTGGAGCAAGATAAGGAATAAAGGTGGAAAAAGGGGGGGGGAACTAAACTAATGGGCATATCACACTACAATAATGTGTAACATGTTTTCCAGGAAATGGCAGCCCTCCTGCTCACGCTCCTGCTAACGTACCTTGCCAAGCTAGAAGGGAGCCAAGGCCTGATGATGCCACCCAAGAATAACCGTAGAAACTATCTTTTAACGATATCTCCTATAACACGTAGTCAATAGAATAATTTCTCCCTCCCTTATCGTGTTACCTTCCTTTAGAATATTTTTTTTCTCCTCTCTCTTGTCACATATAACCATGTTAAGTTGTGACACGTACGCGCGCGTTGTAAGGAAATAACAGCAAAACTTGAGGACAATCGATGGTTCGTGATGGAAGAAGGGTATACATATTTTTTTTAAAAATAACCCGTGGCCATTTGACCACTGGTCATTTTTAAAAGGGCGGAATGTTGTATTCTAGCCTTCTTCCATCATTGAGATATAATGAATGAAAACACACCAAGAAGCAGCAGGCTGCAAAACACCAGGTGTTGTTGAGTAATGAACTGAAGGAGGGCTAGGATGGCAGAATTTGCAACCTTGCTTCAAGGAAAGATAAGGCCTGATAAACGACACCTGTCACCCGTGCAGGCGGCAGAGACAGTGGGAGAGTCAGCCAGACAGAGTTAAGGCAAAAAGCCCAACCATCTATGACCTCAGCACATGGGCGAATAATGGGGCAGTGTCAACTCGAAGGCAATGGAAGGAAGCAGAGGCGCCTTTGTCTGGATCACGGCCACAGAAGGCCGGGGGGTCATCACTGATTGTGTGTTTAGGGATTTCGAGCTAATTGGAACACGTGCACACAGGGAGGAGAAATACGCCTTGTTCTCCTGCAGCTGAGGGAGCCAAGATAAACCCAGCTCAAGGCTGTGTACACAGGGGAGAAGGCCTGTGTCCTGAAATTAATCACACTCCCAGAGCAGAAGGTTGGATGACCACAGTGAGACGAGAATAAGGGTGTTGTGCCTCTCTCAAGGCTGCAGGCTCAGCTGAACAGCGAGGCTGCGGGGGTCACCAGAAGTTCGTGTTCGCCTAGTTAAGTCAAAAAGCTCAATTATTCTGTATTGCTATTAAAGTCACGTTAAAGTCGGAATTTAACAATAGGGTAGGCTAAAGTTGTTGATATGAAATGTCATTTCCATACCTTAATACTTTATATACAACTCGACCCGAAGCATAACGGGATGAATCACCACCAGGTCGAATATAAAATACATAATAAAAGAGCGATGTTAAACCCAGGGTCGGAGAGAAAGGGAGATCCCGGCCGTCTTTGTATCCCCGCAGCGCGGGATATGAGTGTGTATACGCTCGGGGAAACACCTCCACTTGAGTCAAGCACCACGATGGGAAATGACAGACCTTAGGTTACATACAGAATCATAACTGTGAAATGGTAAGGGACAAATGTTAAAACTTTTTAATCATTTCTTTGTGCGTCAGTGAGGGTCGGAGGGAGTGTGCCCCTCCCTCCAGGTGGTGCAACACGGACAAAGGTGCCTATGAGACGATTTGTAACGTCTGTGTTTTGGTTCATGAAGAAGGCCAAACAAGAGATAATATCGCACCCAGACAGAGAGACGACCTCGAGGCAATTTGTAACACTTGACTGTTTGCTCGTGGATTTTATGGAGGGAATATGACAACGGAATATACCGTGGGTGAGGCACACAAGGACATACGGACGTACGGACACACATATGAACACACCTACCTACGGACAGATCCTGACACAGTAAATCAAAAGAAAACCCCGCCTTGTGGGCAGGGTCTAAAGGGATTTTTCGGCATAAAAGAAAGGACCCTGAGCATTGGAAATCAGTTCGACCAGGAGGGTCAACTCATCAGCCGAGTTCGACCAGTGGGTCGGCTCAGGAGATCGACCGGGAGGGTCGGCTCAGGAGTTCGACCGGGAGGGTCGACTCAGGAGCGAGCTGCGACCAGCGGGTCGGCTCGACTCTTCAGCTCGTCTGGGACTCAGCCGAGTTCGATCGGCTCACCGGAGCCGGCTCTCGGGGCTCGACTCAAGCGGCTCCCCATCTCCTCTGCAGGCGGGCAAGACCCGCTTGACAGCTCAACTCGGCCTGCGTGGGTCAACCTCTGCCGAGTCGGAGGTCTCTGCTGCCGCCGACGGTCGCGGTTTGGCGACGAGGCTCTGTGCTTCCCCTGGTTGACGACCCAACATTGCACGCTGCGAGCGAGCTGTGGGCGCCACCTACCGACCGGGTTCCGAACTACGACAGCGTATCAACAGGCATCCAACCAATTCACCACGGCGACAGGGGAGCGACTGATACGTATGACGCGCACCGCCCCCTCACCACACGACCACCAGGCGTCTGTTTGACATAAAGAACCGACTCCGAACACTGACTATTCAAGACAACTCTTACCACTCAAAATCACAACGAGCCCAAGTGATGGCCATCCGTCGTTATAAGTGTATTCGTAATTTTTATCTTTAATATTTAGTGGGCTGTACTCTTAATCGCATAAATTCCCAACAGATCCATCAATACGAATTGATTCTTGGCACCTCCTTCCGCCGAGCCACGCTCACGTGGGGAGTGGTGGCCCACCAGATCCTTATCAGGTGATCTGGTCCCCAATTAGTAAACTTAGTATAAGATAACGATCTTCGGAAAAGGAGCACCGTCGCAGGCCCTTACTCTGAGCCATTCTGTTGTCAGATAACCTGCCGATGTATCTGTTGAGATTGGTGCCTTTAAGAATAATAACTGTTTTTGATTGTGTTTTTTTATCGCCGTATAATCTTTCAAGTATCTTTCAGTCATAATCGCCGCACGTACTCGCATCCTCTACAGAATATTCAACTGTCCCGTGACCCAAGGTGCTAACAACGTGATAAGGGTTGCGTATGATCAATAAGGAGGGCGGTACTGCGTGAACAATATTGAGTATAATCATTCATTAAAGTTAAGGTTTTTCTTAGCATAGTATTTGCATGTTTTAACGACTCTCTCTCACTAACAACCATCGCGTTATGCGGGATACATGTGCCGTTGTCAAAGTGAAATCAGACAATCATTGATGATACTGTATTGATGACGTGTTGACGTTCCGGGATTGAGAGTTCGCATACTATATCATAGTTGAGGTTGAATTAGTAATAAATTGATTAATACAGAAGTGGTTGTGTGATTCTTTCCTGAAATCTATGCATAAGATCTGCTTCTGCGTTGAGATCTGAACTTGGTGACCTTAATAAACACACTAATACATACTCAGTAAATGTTAAAGCGATAACGGGGTGAACCGGGGACCTAAAAATAAGCGAGAATGAGACGAACCTAGACAACGATGCCGAGTTAATCTAAGTTAATCTTGCATACTTACACCACACCTGCATAACTGCATACGATTAATTGCCTTATTCCGATCGATAACCCACCCTCGTCACCGAGGCGGGGTCTGGTTATCATAACGACTGGCATTATCATAATTACACCCACTCGCATAATTACTACGATTACCTCTCGAATTGGCATAATTAAATGTGCATAATTACATAAATTAACATATTTCCGGATAATTACACATTTGGCCAAATTTCATTTGATTATTATTATTTTCACTGAATATTCATAACCCACATATACAACATAATAATTTCACCCACGCACGCATACAACACATCAAAATTTTCATACCCAACATATACAACAGTGTATAGAGGTACTTGTGTGTAGGTGTGTGTAAGTGTGTAGAGGTGTGTGTGTAGGTGTGTGTAAGTGTATAGAGGTGTGTGTGTAGGTGTGTGTAGGTGTGTAGAGGTGTGTATAAGTGTATATAGGTGTGTGTGTATGTGTGTGTAAGTGTATAGAGATGTGTATGTAGGTGTGTAGAGGTGTGTGTGTATGTGTGTGTAAGTGTATAGAGGTGTGTGTGTAAGTGTATATAGGTGTGTGTGAGGTCCTGGGGGAGGGAAAATCTCTCAGCCAGGAAAACATCATGGCACAAAGTGGGGATAACCCTGCTGAGGCTGCGGTGCCTCAAATATTGGAGGAGGTCACCCCCTGTGAGTGGCTGGCTGAGGTGCCATATGTTGAGGAAGTACTGAAGGCGATCTGGAGTCTGAGACCAGGAAAGGCACCGGGCAGAGATGATCTCCCAAGCGAAATGCTGAGGGAGGGTGGCGCTTGTGCACAGACTGCCCTATATGACATCATAACAACAGTCTGGACCGCTGGACGGGTACCGCAGGATTGGAAGGATGCCCTGGTGGTCCCCCTCTTTAAGAAGGGGGACCGCACAGACTGTAACAACTACAGAGGCATCTCACTCCTAAGTGTGCCGGGAAAGGTCCTGGCAAGGATTATTCAACATCGCCTTGTTAGGCACGCTGAGGAGAGGCTTGCAGAACCCCAATGCGGTTTCAGGAAAGGGCGGTCCTGTATAGATGCCATATTTTCTGTCCGTCTGCTACAGCAGAGGTATAGGGAATTCCAACAAGACCTTCATCTCTGCTTTATTGACCTGGTCAAGGCCTATAATACCATCAGTAGGCCTGGGCTCTGGGTTGTTCTTCGTGCTTTCGGAGTCCCTGACCCTCTGCTCACGATCATTAAGGACCTTCATGATGGTGAGCGGGCCCGGGTAAAACTACGTGGCCGGGAATCAAAGCCTTCCCCTGTACACCTTGGGGTGTGACAGGGATGTCCTCAGGCTCCCACATTATTTAACATCTATTTCGACTGCATAGTTCGTGAAGCCTTCAATAGCTGTACCGGGGGAATTTCCATTTGGTACAGATATAATGGGAGGCTGATCGACCACGTTATGTATGCCGATGATTTGGTAATAGCTGCTCATTCAGAAGAGGAGTTGGAGACGCTGCTGCTGAAACTGGAGCGTGCCACTAAAAGGTGGGGCCTTACCATCAGCCCCACCAAAACTAAGCACCTGCCTGGGTATTTTGTACCATCAGACACTCCACCCCCACAACTCCCAATCGGTGATGGGGCAGTTGTGGAGAGAGTGGAGAGTTTCCCATACCTGGGCAGTGTGCTTATGACCGGCTCCAGTTTATCAGCAGAGGTCTCACTCCGAATGAGTCGAGCGGCATTATATTTTCATCGGTTGCGTAACGCTGTGTGGAAGCTACCTCCGCACGAAGCTTCAGGTCTTCTCGGCCACGGTCATTCCCTCCCTTCTCTACGCTTGCGAAACGTGGACCCCCCTAATGGAGCATCTTCGCCGGTTGGAAACATTTAGGCTGGCCTGCCTACAATCCATCCTGGGTTTAACCAGGCTGGATTGTGTGAGGAGCTCACAAATCCTTGAAAGATCTGTGAAAAGTCCCATCGGTGAGCTCCTCCGGCAGGCAAGGCTGCGTTGGCTGGGTCATGTAGCACGCATGCCCAGCTACCGCATGCCTAAAATCGAGGGGGCTAAACGGGCGCGGCGTGGGCTAGAGAAGAGATTGAGTGATGTGGTACAGGAAGACGTGGAGCTGAGTGGACTTGCTGATGACTGGTACCAGCAGTGTCAAGATCGGCCTCAGTGGAGGAGGCTCGTGAAGGACGATACTGAGTAGTTGGAGGCAGTCGCCCTCCAACAACAACGGAGGGCGGAGGAGCGACGCTCACAACAACGAGCGGAGCGCCGGGTGGCTAAAGCACAGCAAGTTGGTACAGTAGGGGGCACAGGTGGTGCATCAGCCAGTCATCTCGGTCATCTCTGTCAGTCGACCCGTGGCACCTGCTGGGTCTGCCCCGTGACCTCCTGCCAGCGGGCGTTTGACACTTCACGTGGCCTCAGGGTGCACTTGGCCTGGCACAAGCGTCGTGGTGACGTCACCGCCACTTAGTGGCGAATGGCGGTTGTTGTTGTATAGGTGTGTGTGTGTAGGTGTGTAAGTGTGTAGAGGTGTGTGTGTGTAGGTGTGTGGGGAGCGGTAGTGTAGCGGTTAGCGCGCTGCGCTATGAACCTGGCGACCCGGGTTCGATTCCCGCTCACGGCTAACACCAGTGACGATTATCTGAACCGGTCCTGGGCCTCCCCAAGGTCGACGCAGCCTTAAATGAGTACCTGGTGCGGTGTGTAAACATCGCCACTGGGGAGACAAAGGCGGTCCGGCGTGGTGCTGGCCACCCACCCCCTCGTGTACCGTTCCGGCCTTCATAGGTGCTCGCTAACAGCACTTGCCCCTACAGTCTGTTAAGGCTATACGGGGGATCTTTGTCTTTGTAAGTGTGTAGGTGTGTGTGAGTGTATAGAGGTGTGTGTAGGTGTGTGTAGGTGTAGGTGTGTGTAAGTGTACGGAGGTGTTCGGGAGAGTAACCCTGGCAGCGCAACGCTGCTGGCGTCTCGTTCCGCGCCTTGTCCACCCACGGGTTGTGTGGCGTCAGGGTGAGAAGTGGAGGGTGGGGGGAGGGGTCCGGGGATGGGGGGGGGCTGCTGCTTCAGCGCTCAGCAAGGGGTCGTGCTTGGTGCACCACTGCCAATTCTTTATTGCATCGACCTATCTCATTCTTTGTCTCTGCTTCTATTTCCTTTGCGCCCGAGTATGCACCGCTACTTGTGGTACCCTCTCTGTACTCATTGGAGAGCCACGTCCAAACCACTAAATCTTCTTGTTTCTTGTGTGAAGCCCTCTCCAATATTTTATTTTATTTCTGCAAAAGGGCTGCTGCCATGACTGTGGGATGGTTGTCACGATTGACTTCAAATGTCGCGGTTCGATCTCCCAGCCTGGCCTTGAAAACATTGACCAGGGTTCTTACAATTCCCTGTTTTGTCCACCCACAGTCCATCGGTGGGGCGCGTGCAGTGGGCTAAATGGCGAGTACTCCCACCTCTTTCAAGACGAATGGTCAGTGTGGAAAAGTTGGCCAAAACATACCCACCGGATCGGCACTCTAGACCTCCCTCTAGTGGAGGTTCTTTCACCAGCAGTTGCATGAGCAAGAAATTGCAGGGCTGCACCATGAACCTCACGTGTACAACAATCATCTGGTTTACGTGCATTTCAGAACTCCTTGATCCAGACCCCAGCATCCCAGTGCTGCAGGCTCAGTGCTCTGCATCGATGTTACCATTGCGCCGTTGCTCCTCTGCAACCCCGTGCCACCCGTTGCCGCATGTGACGTCGCTGCGCCCTGTGCACCCCACGTGTCCCCAGCCCCTGCCGCTGCTCCGCCGGGACACCGGCTTGATGCTGACGATGTCTCAGGAGCAGGCCGCCTGTCTCCTGGCCAATGCCTTCTTCTGCACGTTCCCCCGGAGCAACGCCACCGGGACCCGGAGCGAGGACTCTGCCTGCCCCGACATCAACGTCAACAGGTACAGCAGCAGCAGCCCATCACTGTGCATTACACACCGTACACCGTGTGTCATGCAGTACACACACACAGATGCAATGCTCTCTCTATGTAGAGTATTTCTTGCTGTATATGTAGCGTCGGAAATGCAAAGCACACACCACACTGTATGCTTACCTGTAGTTGCGGGCACGAGTCGACAGAGGGTGCCACCCTGAGTTAGAGAGAGAACCGGGACCGTTGAGAGGCCGAGTTCCCCCCCCGACCCCAGGTGAGGGGTTGGGGGGTTATTCCAGAGCCACCTGGAAGGTTCCAGAAAGGGGGCGGTACCGGGGGTGGAGAGTCCCCGAGGTGGGTATAAAAGACGGACCCCAGGACGGCCCGAGGCAGTGCTCTGAAGACGAAGACTGAAGACCGGCAAGGCTAGAACCCTGGGACCCTGGGACCCTGGGACCCTGGGACCCTGGGACCCTGGGACCCTGGGACCCTGGGACCCTGGGACCCTGGGACCCTGGGACCCGACGTCCATTTATGGGCCGGGGCCGAGCACGGACCAGTGGTCGAGACCCGCACCTTGGCTGGGTCGGGTCAGCATAGCCTCCCCTAGGCCACCCATAGTCGGAGGACTCAGAACCCGTAGCCCCAGTGATAGGGCACGTTAGCCCGGAGGCCATACCTCCCCAAGTAGTGGGAGTAAAAGGGGCTTCTGTTATAAGATTTAAATAAACCGTGTTGCCTCTAAGCAACGTCTCCAGTCTCTGTGGGAACCCACTACATATACACAAGAAATGCTGTTCTACACATAACGGCCATGCCACGTTTCAGTTCAAAGTAACGCTGCAGTACGTGCACAAGCTATGCTCCTTTACACATACTCTGTATTATACGGCACACACTTTCATGGTGCTGTGTTCACAGTATATGATGCGTTACACATAGGCCATGCTGTATTATAAACTCCGTTCAAAGTATCAGTTTATACGTAGCCAATGCCACTGTACAAAGACAAAGATCCCCCTCATAGCCTTAACAGATTTTTGAGGCAAGTGGTGTTAGTGAGGACCTACAGAGGACTGGCACAGTACACAGGGAAGTGGGTAGCCAACACCACGCATTTGTCTCCCTCGTGGTGATGTGTACACACTGTATCAGGTACTCATTTGAGGTTGAGTCGATCAAGGGGAGGCCCAGGACCGGTTCAGATATTTCCCACTGTTATACCGGTAGGAACAACAGATTCCACACTGCCCACCAGGGATTATTTCTGTCGTGCATATGGGGAGGGTGGGGGTGGGAGGGGTGGGGCTGGGTGGAGATGGGAGGGTGGGGAGGGGCTGAGGGAGGGGAGGGTGGGGAGGGGCTGGGGAAAAAGGGGAGGGGCTGGGTGGGGAGGGTGGGGCTGGGTGGGGGGTGGGAGGGGTGGGGCTGGGTGGGGAGGGGCTGGTCACCCCGTGGTGCCCTTATAAAACTCAACGTTTAACCTACACACTACACTATACACGACACGATACACGACACGATACACTACACGATACACTACACTTATACAAGTGTAGTGAGTTATCAGGGAGACAGACGACGTAGTTGAGGCACACTCTTTTATTTAACCAAAAGGCGGTAACATCACTTGAAAGGGTAACGGCCCCTTCACCCGTACTCAATGGGAAACACCCCTAGCACTATCCCCTGACTTCTCCTATTCCCAGTCCTCCGCTATGAGTGCTAGGGGAGGCTATCTGATCCGGCCCTGGTCAAGCACGGATCCCGGCACCCAGCTAACCAGGCCGTGCTCTTACAAGAGCAGCGGTCCTGGAGCTCTTGGGGCCGCGCCACTGGCTTGCCCTGCTCGGCCCTGACAAGGACAGCGAGCCAGGGGTGTTCCAGGGCCTATTCTGCCGGTCTTCAGTCTTCCCTGGTAAGCTTCTCACACACTGGACCCGAGCTCTCTGGCTCCCCGCCTTTTATAAGAATCCTCTCCGAGGGGTGGGGCTATGGGGGATCACAACGCCCCCATGCCCCCCCAGGGTTAACCGATGCGGACGTGGATGTAGACACCCGTGTGTGGGTCCAAACACCCTTGTGTTTGTCCGCCTTTCTTCCCGTAACAACCCCTAAATTTGTATTTAGTGTTGAAAAACTGGCAGGATTTTACGTACTTTGTGCTTATATGCTCAGTTATTTTGTGACTTGCTTACATTTTTACACTTTGCACTCATTTTCTTTTGTTTGTTGTTTTAACTTGCTGACCCTGTGCCTCGACTGCATATCTGTGAAAGAAGAGCTTCATAGGTTATCGGATTTCTCTTCATCCAGTCTAAATCATTTATTCTGATTTTGGAAACCAATGCAGGATAAAACGGGGGGGGGGGTAGAACACACTCCACATTCCACACGGAGAAAGTGGCCCAAGTTTGGGCATCAAACCCAGGTCCCTCTGTGAGTTCCAGCCCTGCCGCCTGCAAAGGAACACATGTACAGTTCAAACCCCACGTGTACATTCGGTTATATACGGATGTATTTTTATAATTGGTTTCTGGGTGAGGACAAATAATGAAGCAGCCATATCTTTGCCATGTAGCCTTTCATCCAGTGTGATATCGCAAGACTAATGCCCATTTTGTAACCAGACCCACGATGGGCAAAGGTGTGCTGTGTTACTGCAGCATCGTTATTAACCTGGTTAATCTATCTCCGCACGATGGTGGGGGGGGGGAGTGCAATCTCTGCTGTAGCAGGAAGTTGGAACGGTGTCGTGCGCATCTCTTTACAGAGCGGAGCCGGCGCTGCCCCCATCCTCCGCGCTCGCCCAGGCCTCTAAATGGCTGACAGTTGTTGTGGAGGAAGAGGAGACTCCGGTGGAGGAGCTGTTGGTGCAGGAGGAGGAGACCCTGGTGGAGGAGCTGGTGGTGCAGGAGGAGACCCTGGTGGAGGAGCTGGTGGTGCAGGAGGAGGAGACCCTAGTGGAGGAGCTGGTGGTGCAGGAGGAGACCCTGGTAGAGGAGCTGTTGGTGCAGGAGGAGGAGACCCTGGTGGAGGAGCTGGTGGTGCAGGAGGAGGAGACCCTGGTGGAAGAGCTGGTGGTGCAGGAAGAAGAGATGAGGGGGGAGACAGAGGAGGTATGGACGAAGGAGCAGGAGGAGAAGATGGTGGTGCAGGTGGAGGAGACATTAGTGGAGAAGATGGTGGAGAAGGAGATGACAAGGAAAGAGGATCAGGTGATGGTGATGCAGGAGGAGAAGAGGAAGCGAGGGAGTCTGGCCCGCATAGGGAGAACCATCCGTTCACTCCTCCGACGCGTGCTGCTGTGTGGTGGCCGGTCCACCACACAGTAGTGGTGGTGGTCACGGATCGTTGTGAACCACGACCACTATCACCATACCCACCACACACACCCTGCACCCATTCACCCCCCTGTGATACCCACCACCCAACGCACACCACACACACCCTGCACCCACCCACCCCATGATCCCACCCCCACCACATTCCACACAAAGGGTTAGGGGTTTAGAGGGTTAGGGATTTATAAAGTTAAGGGTTTAGAGGTTTTGGGTTATTTCAGGGATAAGGGGTTTAGAGGTTTAGGGATTTCGAGGGTTATAGGGTTTAGGGGTTGAGGGGAATCGAGAGTTAGGGGTTTAGAGGGTTGGGGTTTAGAGGGTTAGGTGTTTAGAAGATTAGGCTATTTGGGGTATAGGGTTATAGAGGGTTAGGGTTTTCAGCGTGAAGGGGTTTAGGGGTAAAGGAGTTTAGAGGGTAAAGGGGTTTAGTGGGTTAGGAGTTTATAGGGTTTTGGGTTTACAGTGAGGGAAAAAAGTATTTGATCCCCTGCTGATTTTGTACGTTTGCCCACTGACAAAGAAATGATCAGTCTATAATTTTAATGGTAGGTTTATTTGAACAGTGAAAGACAGAATAACAACAAAATCCAGAAAAACGCACGTCAAAAATGTTATAACTTGATTTGCATTTTAATGAGGGAAATAAGTATTTGACCCCCTCTCAATCAGAAAGATTTCTGGCTCCCAGGTGTCTTTTATACAGGTAACGAGCTGAGATTAGGAGCACACTCTTAAAGAAAGTGCTCCTAATCTCAGCTTGTTACCTATATAAAAGACACCTGTTCACAGAAGAGTTTTAGAAGGTTATGGGTTTAGAGGTTTTGATGTTTAGGGGATTAGGGGTTTATAAGATGAGGGGTTTAGTGGGTTACGGTTTTACAGGTTGAGGGGTTTAGACGGTTTGGGGTTTATAAGGTTAAGGGTTTAGGCAGTTAAGAGTGTTGGGGGTTTATGGGTTGCGGTTTTATAGGGTGAGGTGTTTAGACGGTTGGGGTCTTAAGGGGAAAGTCCTTCAGAGGATTTGGTATTTAGAGGGTTAGAGTTTAGAACGTTTTGGGTTTAGAGAGTTACGTGTTTAGAGGTTTATGGGTTTTAGAGAGTTAGGGGTTTAGAGAGTTACGTGTTTAGAGGTTTTTGTGTTTCGATTGTTGGATGTTGAATGGTTTAGATGGTTAGTAGTTGAGGTTATAAGGGTATATGTGTAGGGGTCTTACGGAGGAGATATGTGTAGAGGTGATATGTATGGGATCGTATGAGAAACTAGCACAGTGGGCGGGGCTTCGTGAGCACACGGGAGGGTGCTCGCAACGACGTCCGCACAGGGCCCACCCCAGCGGGGAGGGATTCAAGATATAAGGGGATGAGCCGGAGGGCTCGAGGCAGAATGTGTTGGTAACTCTTGAAGATTGAAGACTGCCTAGTGAGAGCCCTGGTCTCCCCTGGGACGCCGCCCTTGTAAGGGCCGCGCAGGACCGAGCCAGCGGCGGGGCCCCGTGAATCAGAGCTAGGACTCTGGGACTCCGGGTGCCGTAGCCCGACTCACCAGTGTCGGGCCAGACAGCCTCCCCTAGCCCAGAGATTGGAGGATTAAGAGGCAGGCCAAGGTAGATAGCCGTGTGTTCCCAGCTATCCGGGTGAGGGGGCCGTTACCCCCTCCAGTATTACGTGTCCCCTGTGCTTATTGTAAATAAACGTCAGTGTGCCTCAACCCCGGGTGTCGATCTGTATTCGACGGTACTACATCTGGCGTCAGAAGTAAAAACAACAACGAACATGGACACGCGCCGAACAGCTCGGGCCGGGGTGCAGGAGGCGGAGGACACCGCGGGAAGTGCGGTACCCAGAGACGGCTGATGGGGGCAACGAGCAGCCGGGACCGAATGCACCATTACCGGGGCATCGGGAGGAAGGGGAGTCGCTGTCCGAGGGACTTCGGCTGGCGCACGCGAGATTGGCGGAGCTGCTGTACGCTGCTGCCGCCACACTCGAGACCATCACTCGGCTGGGGGCTGCTGGACCACCGCGGGGCGAGGACGGCCGACGGCCGTTGCGCCTTCCCGCCATTTCTACCGACGGCACTTTTGAAAGTCCCGCCATCGCCGCTGCAGCTGCCGAGGGCGTGGCCAACCTCAGCCTGGGGTCCGACATCGGCTCCGCTGGGGCTGCCGCGTCACCACCTTCGGACGAAGCGTCACTACCTGCGCGACAGGCGATTACATCTGTCGTTCGGGCTGACGCTCAGCCGAGTTGCGGGGACAACAAAGTGCGGGCCTCCACGGCGGTCGCTGCGCTACACCAAAGGTTGCCCCCGCTGAAGGAGTTTGTGGCTGAGGACGGCGACTGAGGGGGGATTCCAGCGGCGCTTCCTCGCGCATCAAGAGATGGCGGGGTGGTCAGACGCCGAAGCCCACTGCGCGCTACCGGCGCTCCTTGACGGCGATGCCCTCGCCGCTCTTACGTCCGCACTGAGGGACAAGCGCTCTACTCTTCATATGGCGCTGCAATTGCTGGCTGGGGTCTACGGACCTTCGGCGGAGTGTAGGCAGCGATTCTATGATCGCCAGCGGGGTGCGAAGGAGTCGCCCCTCGCCTACCGTACGAGCCTTCTGGCGCTCGCAAAGACGGCCTTCCCTCGTATGGATGACCAAGGCGTGGACGCCATGGTCACCGAGAAGATCCTTCTGCTGGCGGACGACCTGGACGTCGCTATCGTCGCGCAGGAGGACGCAGAGATGGGTTCCCTCCAAGCGGCGCGGCTCCTCCACGCTAACCTCCTGTCGCAGCGAAGGAAGGCCAGCAGGGCAGCGGCCGGGCGTACGGTGGCTGCCATCACCCCACCGACGGAGGAGGTCTACGCCGCTGACTTCCGACAGCAGCAGCGGATGGGAGTACGGGCGGACCGGGATGGGTCGGCCCGCTCCGACCGCACGTCTTCACCACCTGCGCTCCCGCGCTGCTATAACTGCGGCATCCGGGGCCACGTCGCCTCGGGGTGCCGCTCCCCTCGACAGCGGGGGACGACGCCTCGCCGGGACGCCGGCCCTCCTCCTCCTCCTCCCAAGCTCCACCGACATGACCCGGCGAGTCGCGGCACCCCACATGTTTGGCCGAAGCACACACCCGTTACACATGTACACACCGCAACGAACGGGGGGCCAACATTGCACACCGTGGGGCCAACACGAACCACTATGGGGACCCAAATCGAACCCGCCCAGTGGTCCGTGTTGGCCCATCGCGTTCTGGCTGCGCCGTCGGGGTCGTCGGCCGTAGTAGGGTACATTGACGGGGTCGAAGTGCGTATCCTCGTCGATACAGGAGCATCGGCGACCATCATTTCGGAACTAATATACAACATTCTCCCTGTCCAAAGTCGTCCCTTGCTACCGGTTCATGTCCCATTCTACGCTGCTAACGGGGGCTCATTGGGTATCATGGGTCAGATTCGCGCGCAAATTTCCATCGGTGATATTAAATTGTCCGGCCCTATTTTCGTTTCCTCCTCGCTGGCGGTTCCGTGCCTGCTGGGGACGGATTTCTTGGGCAAAATGCCGATTCGGATTATGATTGATCAGGGTTGCATTGAGCTCCCGTCGGGACGACGGATGGCGTTTTTGCCCTCCCCTACTACGGATCGGTCGGCGTTCGCGACGGTACCCGCATTTGTAGTTCAAACGGTTCGCGTGCCGCCGGGGGCACAAATGTTGGTGCCCCTAAAGCTTCGTAGACCCTTCACTAAGGGTGTTGGGGACCAGGGTGTCCTGCTGGGGCCGTCTAGGGCTGGGGTTAGCGGGCCGCATTTGATTCCCGCTCAGACCATCGTAAGGGGGGACGGGGACCCCTTCATCGCGGTCCTCAATGTGGGGTCGCAGGCCGTGGTAATTCCCCAAGGGACCGTGCTTGCTCACGCAACGCCGGTGCCCTGTGAGGAGTCTGTCGCAAATCACGTGCGCGCTGCCACTCTGCCGACTCCACATTCGGACACCGATGAAGGGTGGCTTGAGGCGCTTTGTGCGGGTTCGACGGACCTGTCGGATGCAGAGCGTCAAAAACTTCGGACACTATTGCGCGATTTTGCCGATGTGTTTAGTCAAAACAAATTCGATCTGGGCTGCACCCATTTGCTGCGTCACCATATTGATACTGGTGACAGCGCGCCCATACGCCAAAATCCCTTCCGGCTGAGTCCCGCCGAGAAGGACCATGTCAAATCGGCTGTTGATGACATGTTAGCCGCCGATATCATTTCTCCCTCTACCAGCCCGTGGGGAGCACCGATCGTTCTGGTAAAGAAACAGGATGGATCGTTGCGGTTTTGCGTCGATTTTCGCCGCCTCAACAAAATTTCCGTTGCTGACGCATACCCGCTTCCCCGTATTGATGAATCGCTCGACGCCTTGGCGGGGGCGCGATTCTTCTCCACATTGGATTTGCTTTCGGGATTCTGGCAGCTTCCTCTGGACGATGAATCTAAGCCAAAAACTGCATTCCGTACACCACATGGTCTCTTCCAATTTAACCGGTTGCCGATGGGATTACACTCGGCGCCGGCGACTTTCCAGCGATTGATGGAATTGGTTTTGGCTGGATTGCAGTGGGATTCGTGTTTAATCTATTTGGACGACGTTATCGTCTTTAGCAGAACATTTGACGAGCATCTCCAGAGGTTGCGGGCCGTTTTCCTCAAAATGCGGGCTGCTAATTTGAAATTTAAACCTCAAAAGTGTCATTTGTTGCGCGAATCGGTACGTTATTTGGGGCACATCGTAGGACGCTCGGGTATTGCTACCGATCCCGCCAAAACGCAGTGCGTCAGCTCCTGGCCGACTCCCACCTCGGTGGGAGAGGTCAGGAGCATTGTTGGTTTCGCGTCATACTACTGTAGTGACAGAGAAAGGTCACTACTGTGTCGGCCCGTACGAAGGCTGGGGGCCCCAAGGGGGTGCCTGGGGGGTCACGTGGTGGAGGGATCCGGACCCTCCCAGAGGTGGGGGAAGTGAGGCGTGTCCGGGGAAGGGAGGCGTGGCCTGAAGAGAGCCAGCCACGCCGGGGCGGAGCCAGCCACGCCAAACCAAATATAAGCGTGGTGTGAACGCAGAGCGAGGCTGCTGTTGTACTGTACTCCAAGGTGAAGACATCTTCGGTCGTCAAGTCCCGAGTCGTCGTCCTGGGCCAGGCAGGCCGTTGCCTGCCTGGTCCAGTCTGTGTCGTGTTCCAGAGTGTTAGTGAGTTGAGGAAGGTGGTCACCACCTCATGTAGAGTGTTATATTATTTACCGTTTAATAAATAGTGTTGCCTCCAAGTTGCGTGTGTGTGCACCTAATTTGAACCTACTACATTTGGTGTAGAAGTGGTCATCGAACTTTCACTGATTAATTTGAAGAAGCTGTACCCTTCGCTGCCATGGTGTAAAAGCTGGCAGCGGAGTGCAAGACCCAACCGGAGGTGCGGATGGACGGTGTGGGTTGCACCTGGCCTCTCCCTGCGACGACCACGGAGTCTGGGGCCCCGGGGATGTGCCCCGGGGGATGGGCGACTGCAGCCTGCATGGGAGGAGGCTGCGAGCCCGGGCTGGTCGCCATCGACGGCGAGTTGGAGCGACGTCGCTCGTCAACTCGACCAGCTGCTGGTGGCAAGGGAGTGGCCGGGTGTTGGTGAGTGATGGCGAAATTGCAAGATAACGCAGCTGTGGCGTTCGCGCCGTTTCGGCGGTGCCGGCGTTCCTGCATTTCACTGCGGCGGCGTTCCCGCCAGTTTCACAGCGCCGGCGTTCCCGCCATTTGCACCATGCCGGGGGTTTCCCGCCACTTCAACGTGCCGGCGTTCCCGCCATTTTTTTTTTTTTTACGTGCCAGCGTTCCCGCGGCGACGGCGTTCCCGCCATTTCAACGTGTGGGCGTTCCCGCACTTCCCACAGCGGCGTTCCCGCCATTTTCACCGCGGCAGTGTTTTCGCGATGGCGGCGTTCCCGCCTTTTGCGCCTTGTGTGCTGCGCCGGCCTGGCGGCGCGCCGCTGCAGCCCTGTGATTACGGGCCTCCCTCCCCACATTGAAGTAAGAAGAGCGGGGGAGGGCATCGGTGGTGAGAGCGAGAGGGGCCCGTGATTGAAGAGAGGGTTTCGACGTTGGAGACACTGCTGGGAGGGACTTTTTCAGTTTGACTCTCCGGTTTTGTGTTCCTCGCGGACGGTTAAATACGGCGTCGAGATCGGTATCTTCTGGGTGTAGTTAATGATTAATTCGTTGTTGGTGTCCCGAGCTCCGTTGATATGCTGTAGGTTGCCGTGTTAACGACTCGTGTTGTTACATCGTTTTGTTGCGAAATCGCCATTGTTATTGTGTATACTGTATGGAGTTTCGCTCGTGATTGCCACGTGTAACTGTAAGAAACTTTGATCGTCATTGTTGCCAAGGTACAGACCGTATGGAGCTTTGCTTGGAATTGTTAACAGTGTATGGAATGTTGGGTACTTGCTTGTGGTTGTTTACTATGTACGGATTGTCTGGAGTAGTGATTGTGTGTGTTGCCATGTGGGGACTGGATGGAGCATTGCGCCAAACGATTTACTGTACGAATTTCGTATACTGCATATACTGTATTAATCAATTCGGCGATTCTTGGGGTTTGTGTATAGTTTTTTTGCTCTCAAAATTCGAATGCCCTGAGTCCCATGGTTAATGTTGAAGGGGATTTAGAAATGACAGGTTCGGTTTGTTTCAAACTCGCTGGTTGGTTCCTGTCCGTTGTTGCACAGATGATGTCTTTTGTGCGGGAATGCTCCTTGTGTTCTATATGGATCAGGGGTGCGTTTCCGTTAATTGCCGTCAAATTGCGTTGCTCTCTCCACTCGGTTGGTACAGCTGCATGCTGCAATGCGAGTCTCGGAGATGATGTGTACGGATACGGGATGTGAGGTGTATTGTTGTGACCATTGAATATTCGGGATCGTCACAAATTGTGCGTACCTGTTCGGCATTGGATCAGTTCTGTGGGGGATCATAATTCAAATTGTATGTGTTGTGATGGTGTTAAATTGCGATGGTGACATGCTGCCAGGAATTTGGAATTGTGCTGCTGGTTGTCACCTATCTTGGGGCGCAGGTCCTGACCAGGATGGCCCAGTGAGTGTTGCGTGTCTAACATGAACGTTGTGGTCCCGTCATGCTATGGCTGACGGCTTGACCTGACAGCCCGGAGATTGAAACACTCCGTGGTATGTCTAGCCTAGTGGGCTGTGCGCTCACAGGGCTCGGAGAGTGTGGTCCCGTCATGCAATGGCTGACGGCTTGACCTGACAGCCCGGAGATTGAAACACTCCGTGGTATGTCTAGCCTAGTGGGCTGTGCGCTCACAGGGCTCGGAGAGTGTGGTCCCGTCATGCAATGGCTGACGGCTTGACCTGACAGCCCGGAGATTGAAACACTCCGTGGTATGTCTAGCCTAGTGGGCTGTGCGCTCACATGGCTCGGAGAGTGTGGTCCCGTCATGCAATGGCTGACGGCTTGACCTGACAGCCCGGAGATCGAGACACTCCGTGGCTTGTCTAGCCTAGTGGGCTGTGTGCTCACATGGCTCGGGGAGTGTGGTCCCGTCATGCTGTGTCTGACGGCTTGACCTGACAGCCCGGAGATCGAGACACTCCGTGGCTTGTCTAGCCTAGTGGGCTGTGCGCTCACATGGCTCAGAGAGTGTGGTCCCGTCATGCAATGGCTGATGGCTTGACCTGACAGCCCGGAGATCGAGACACTCCGTGGCTTGTCTAGCCTAGTGGGCTGTGCGCTCACATGGCTCAGAGAGTGTGGTCCCGTCATGCTGTCTTGACAGCTTGACCTGACAGCCCGGAGATCGAGACACTCCGTGGCTTGTCTAGCCAAGTGGGCTGTGCGCGCACATGGCTCAGAGAGTGTGGTCCCGTCATGCTGTCTGACAGCTTGACCTGACAGCCCGGAGATCGAGACACTCCGTGGCTTGTCTAGCCAAGTGGGCTGTGCGCTCACATGGCTCAGAGAGTGTGGTCCCATCATGCTGTGTCTGATGGCTTGACCTGACGGCCCGGAGAGTGAGACACTCGGAGGTGCGTTGAAACAGTGGGCTGGGGATTCGTAAGGTTCAGGTGGAGTTGTCCTGTTACGTTGGGACTGTATCCCTCAGTTGTTAGGGTGCATGTTGTGCAATGAGTGAACGATGGGTCGTCTCAGCTCGGTCGGTACAGCTATATGCTGCGATGCGAGTCTTGGAGAGAGACTGGGTCGTCTCAGCTCGGTCGGTACAGCTATATGCTGCGATGCGAGTCTTGGAGAGAGACTGGGTCTCAGCTCGGTCGGTACAGCTATATGCTGCGATGCGAGTCTTGGAGAGAGACTGGGTTAAAATCCCACCGATATGGCCGACGCGTGCTGCTGGTTGTGACGCCGCGTCGGAACGGCGGGGGGGTGGTAACATGGAAATTCCCCCCCCCCCGATATGGCCGACGCGTGCTACTGGTTGTGACGCCGCGTCGGAAAGGCGGTGGGGTGGTAACATGGAAATCCCCCCCCCGATATGGCCGACGCGTGCTACTGGTTATGACGCCACGTCGGAAAGGCGGTGGGGTGGTAACATGGAAATCCCCCCCCCCCCCCCCCGATATGGCCGACGCGTGCTACTGGTTGTGACGCCACGTCGGAAAGGCGGGGGGGTGCTAACGGGTGACTGTCATTGCATGCGTGATTCTAACGGGGGGGGGGGGGCTGTGCTGGAGCTAAAGTGGGTTAGCCAGTTTTCATGTATAATTGTTGTTAATTCCCCGTTTTCTATGCGGTTCCCTTTTACCCTCGTCGATTCTGTATATATTACGTGATTGTATTTCTTATCGGTCGCCGGTCATTTATTGATGTTGTTGGTTCGGAGGCACACCTTTTCGATGTTTCACAGTTGTGTTACAGCCGGGGACGGCTGTGTGTTTATACAGGGGGGGGTGATGTAGTGACAGAGAAAGGTCACTACTGTGTCGGCCCGTACGAAGGCTGGGGGCCCCAAGGGGGTGCCTGGGGGGTCACGTGGTGGAGGGATCCGGACCCTCCCAGAGGTGGGGGAAGTGAGGCGTGTCCGGGGAAGGGAGGCGTGGCCTGAAGAGAGCCAGCCACGCCGGGGCGGAGCCAGCCACGCCAAACCAAATATAAGCGTGGTGTGAACGCAGAGCGAGGCTGCTGTTGTACTGTACTCCAAGGTGAAGACATCTTCGGTCGTCAAGTCCCGAGTCGTCGTCCTGGGCCAGGCAGGCCGTTGCCTGCCTGGTCCAGTCTGTGTCGTGTTCCAGAGTGTTAGTGAGTTGAGGAAGGTGGTCACCACCTCATGTAGAGTGTTATATTATTTACCGTTTAATAAATAGTGTTGCCTCCAAGTTGCGTGTGTGTGCACCTAATTTGAACCTACTACACTACCGACGCTTTGTCGCGGACTTTGCCACCATTGCTAAGCCCTTGCACGCTTTGACGTCAAAGGGGGTCCGCTTCCATTGGGGACAGGAGGAGGAGGCTGCGTTCCGCTCACTTCAGGACGCTCTGGTTAATGCCCCTCCCCTGGTTTATCCCGATTTTTCGAAACCCTTTGTGCTCGATACCGACGCGAGCAACACAGGTATTGGGGGCGTGCTGTCCCAGGTGGTCGAGGGCGTGGAAAGGGTGGTCGCGTACGGTAGCCGAGTGTTGTCTCCAGCGGAGCAACGATATTGTGTCACGCGTCGGGAACTGCTGGCAATTGTCTACTTCATCCAGCAGTACCGGCCATATCTGTACGGACAGTGTTTCACCGTCCGTACAGACCATGCGGCGCTACAGTACGCCCTGCGAGTCCAACAACCATCGGGACAATTGTCTCGATGGCTGGAGGTTCTCCAGGATTTTGATTTTGAGACCACGTACCGTAAGGGCGTTCGCCACACCAACGCGGACGCCCTGTCACGCATGCCGACCACCCCCGAATGCGCATGCCTCCTGGGGTCTGGTCGGTGCAGGCATCCTGCTGAATTGCCTGTTCCGGTCTGCGAGCTGTACAGGGGGGGGTGATGTAGGGGTCTTACGGAGGAGATATGTGTAGAGGTGATATGTATGGGATCGTATGAGAAACTAGCACAGTGGGCGGGGCTTCGTGAGCACACGGGAGGGTGCTCGCAACGACGTCCGCACAGGGCCCACCCCAGCGGGGAGGGGTTCAAGATATAAGGGGATGAGCCGGAGGGCTCGAGGCAGAATGTGTTGGTAACTCTTGAAGATTGAAGACTGCCTAGTGAGAGCCCTGGTCTCCCCTGGGACGCCGCCCTTGTAAGGGCCGCGCAGGACCGAGCCAGCGGCGGGGCCCCGTGAATCAGAGCTAGGACTCTGGGACTCCGGGTGCCGTAGCCCGACTCACCAGTGTCGGGCCAGACAGCCTCCCCTAGCCCAGAGATTGGAGGATTAAGAGGCAAGCCAGGGTAGATAGCCGTGTGTTCCCAGCTATCCGGGTGAGGGGGCCGTTACCCCCTCCAGTATTACGTGTCCCCTGTGCTTATTGTAAATAAACGTCAGTGTGCCTCAACCCCGGGTGTCGATCTGTATTCGACGGTACTACATATGTTTAGGGGTTTAGAGGTATCGGGGTTTCAAGGGTTAGTGATTTACAGTGTTAGGGGTTTAGTGGTTTGAGAGTTGAGGGTTTAACACGTAGACTTTCACAACTAATATTGTCCATAATAAAGTTTTTTTTTGGTTAGTCTCCAACACTAAATGGCACTTTTTGTTGATGTGACAAAGTTTACTAATTGGCTGTTTCAGGTGGTGGTTGGTTTAATGACACGTTTATATTTACATAATCTAACAAAAAAAACCTTTATGGGTTTAGAGGGTTCCGGGTGTAGTGGATAATGTGTTTAGAGGGTTAGCATTTTAGGGGCATAGGTGTTTTAAGGGTTAGGTGTCTAGAGGGTTCGTTCTTTAGAGGGTTGGGGTTTAAATGTGTTGGGATTAGGTTACAGATTTAGGGTTTTAGAACGTTAGGGGTTTGAGGGTTAGGGTTTTAGAGGTTGAGGATTTAGGAGGATATGAGTTCAGAGGGTTAGGGGTCTAGAGGGTTAGTTCTTTAGAGGGTAGTGGTTTAGATTGGTTGGTATTTAGAATGTTAAGGATTTAGGGTTTTAGAAGGTTAGGGTTTCAAGGTTTAGAGGGTTAGGGATTCCGAGGGTTTAGAAGTTTTGGTTTTTAATGGCTTAGACGGTTAGGGCTAAAAGAATAAGGGGTTTAGAGAGTGAGGGTTTTGGTGGGTTAGGGTTTTAAGGGTAAAGGGGTTGAGGGTTAGGGGTATAGGAATTTAGAGGGTTAGGGGTTGAGATGGTTAGTGTTTTGGTGGTTTAGAGTTTAAGCTTTTAGAGGGCGAGAAGTTTAAAGATTAGGGTTGTAAGGGTAAATGGGTTGAGAGGGTTAGCGGTTTAGATGGTTATGGATTTAGATAGTTAGGGGTTTAGAGGGTTTTAATTGTTCGAGGTTTAGTGGTTAAGGTCTCTGTGCGAGTCCAACATGTTTGTATGAGTCTATGGTAAGATAAAAAGAGTTCAGTTTAATTTGTATATTTCGAAACAATTTGTTTACCTTTCCTGTGATGTTTTTGTATTGTATTTTTGTTGTTATTTTCTGACCCACCCGATTGGACGTCTGTGAAAACATCGTTATAGCTCATCAGATTCATCCAGTATAAATAAATATTCAAATTCAAATTCTATTGACATCTGTGCGAATCTATGGATTTCTGTGTGAGTTTTTGGGCCTTTGAGTGTATGGATCTCTGTGTAATAATCCTTCAGGAGACGGATTCGGAATCGGTCCTTTTTATTTTCACTTCACGATACACCTTGCTCACTCACTCTCTGTTGCTGGCAGACAACGGAGAGAGGACAGACCACCCACTAAGTCCCCGCCGCGCACGTGGCAACCCCCGGCCCCGTCCGCGCGTGACCCTGCTCTCCTCCTGCTCCAGTCTGCCCCCGATCGTTCTCCTCCCCTCGCTCTTAACACCTTCGTCACGTGGTTCCCCCAGCCAATCATCCATGGACAGCTCCGACCATTCTCGATGGTTCCCTGTCAATCCCGGGACCACGCCCCTCATCCGGCTCCCCATTAGCTTGGGCCCCGAATGGCTAAGCCCATCCCCCTGATGGCCTGTCATGATGACGCATGGGCCATGGTCCCCATCTCAACCCTTATTGGCTACAAGCAGGACCGGCAAGCCAATCCCCACGTGAACCCTCTGTGGCTGTTATTACATCTGTGTGAGTCTATGGGTCTCTGTGCATGTCTATCGGTCTCTGTGAGTATGGGGTCGCTGTGTGAGTCTGAGTGTCTGTAGTAATGTATGAGTCTCTGTTGGAGTCTATGGGTTTGTGGGTATGGTTGTTTGTGCGAGTCTTACATGCAAAAATTTAACTTAAAATGGCCATTGAGGGTTGCGGAATCCAAGTTGAATATTAAGTTCCCTGCAGTGCAAGCCAGCTCTCTAGTCGTGTCATCAAACACCCCCTTTAATTCTTTATAATAATAAAATAGACTTACTCCAGGAAATCCACACTGAGTCACAGTCAAGTGGAGGAAACCGGAGCACCTGGAGAAAACCCACGCATACGAGGGGCAGCACTTTAAACCGTACAGGCAAAGATGGCGATTATCCCACTTTCTGTACTGCCTTCTCCTGGCCAGCCAGGAGAAGGCACCTCGATGCCCACGGGAAGGGGGTTTCACAACATTCACTGTGTGATCCACTCACCCTTGCTGCCTTCCACTGCTGGATTACAGGCTTGCAACACCACCGCCTGGCGAATAATAGTAATAATTTAAAGTTTTATAGCGCGCACAAGAACGACTCGGAGGCAGGAAGAACCACAGCCGTGCAGGAAGGAAGCCACGTGGTGAGCCAGTACCAACAATTGTCCAAGCTCTGCGGTCCTCTATGGAGGCATTATGCGCTAATTAATGACGAGTGTTTATACCAGTGGGGGAAACCGGAGTACCCGGAGAAAACCCATGCGTGTGAGGGTGAAACACTCTATCCCTGTACAGGTGAAGATGGCGATTAGTCCACTTGCTCTACTGCCTTCTCCTGGCAAGTCAGGTTATGGCACCTCGACGCCCACGGGAAGATGATTTGCCAACATCATTGTGCGGTGATTCACCAGCCCTCGCTACCTTCCACAGTGCTGGGTTAGAGACGTGCACTACCAACACCAGGCGAATGATAACAACAATAATAACTTTCTACTTCTAACTTGATAACAATAGGCGAAAAATAACAACAGGCAAATGATAACGACAGGCGAATGAGAACAGTAATTATAATATCCACTTAGAACTTGATAACAATAATTATTTCTACTTTTAACGAAATAATAATTATTTCTACTTATAACGTGATTACAACAATAATAACTATTTCTACTTTTAACTTGATAACAGGCAAATGATAAAAACAGGCACCACATCTACGCCTCTATATAAGGAACGAAACAGGTGAATGTCTCCACAAATCTGGCTGTTGCCTGATGAAGGTAGTTGTAATTACTGGCGAAACGTTGTACTCAGATTGTAAATGTTGTGGCTTGACTCTCCAACACACCGTGAGCTGTACTAGTTACAAATTGGCATGTTCTGACAACCCTTACTAGTTGGCTGTGTCGGGTGGTGGTGGGTTTTAACGACACATTTATATATTTATGCGATCTAACCCAAAAAAGAAACCTCTATTATGGATGATATTGGTCGCGAAAGTCTACGTGTTAAACAAACCCGAAGGAATCAGAGGAAAATCGATGTGACCACGAGAGAAGATGCAAACTCCATATATACAGACATCAGGGTTGGGGTCAAACCTACGAATTCCAATATACCAGTTTAACACGTCGTCTTTCGCGAGGGGGTTTGCATCTCGCCACTGTGGCGCATCATTATCTGACTCACCCAACCACTAAACTACGAAAGCCACCCACACACTCACTCACCCACTCACCCTGCCACCCACTCAACCGCTAACTCACTTGCTCATGCACACACACAGCCACTCAAGAACATACCTGTGCACCCACCTACACACCCACTCATTAACTCAACGACCCACCCACCAACCCACTCACTCACTCACTCTAGACTCCACTCACCCACCCACTCACCTATTCACTCCCCCACTCACACACCCACCCATCCACCCACCCACTCTCTAACTCACACACTCATCCGCCCGCTCACCCAGCCACTTACCGACTCACCCACCCAACCACCCACGCACTCAATCAATCACCCACCAACCACTCACCCACCCAATAAACGAAAACTGAACTATTTTTCATTGTACCAGCTAAGGCCCACAGACCATATAGATATTTTTCAAAAGCGACCTTGTTACAAATGACAGGTAAACAAAGTGGCTTATCACATATACATTTATTGCAGCCAAATCCTCTGAATGCAAGTTTATTCTCAATGCAGAGGTAAAACCCCGAGGACCCGGAGAAAAATCCACGTGACCACAGGGAGAAGATGCAAACTCGAAATATACCGGCGGCAGGGTCGGGATCAATTCCATGACCTCCTGTATACTATGCAAGGTAGTTAACGTCTCATCACCGTGGTGCCCCATTCTCTGACTCACTCACCCACCCACTCACACACTAACTTACCCACTCAACCTCCTACACTAACTTACCCACCCACCCACCAGCCACTCACTCAAACACCCACCCATTCACTTACTGACTCATACCACTTACTCAAATACCCATCCACTCACTCAATAACCCATCCACTCACTCATGAACCCACTGAAGCACTCACCCATACAAAAACCCACTCACCCACTCACTTACCGACTCACTCACCCATGAAATCGCACACCCATCTTCTCAACCACTCAGCCAGCCACCCACTCAAACTCGTACCCACTAACTCTCTCACTTCCTCACCAACCTACCAACCCACCAGCGACGTGCGGTCAGGGGAGGCAGAGCCTCACCTGTCATACTCCAATGACAATAGTTTTAATGAAAAGTAAAAAAAAAAGAGAATAATAAAATTAATTTTTTTCCACTGATCTGTGTTATAAATGTAATTTCTGTACGATTCCAATCATTTTTATAGTCAAAATCGCCAAATTTGCGGAGCTCCGCTGCAAATACAGGAAGAGACGAGAGGTGAGGCAGCGACGAGCTCAGCCTCCCCTGATTACGCAACCCCTCAGTAACTGGATGGAGCGCGGGCAATAAGCACGTGCCTGTTACTATCTCAGTATGTCACCAATGTAATGTTTGTAGACCCCTTCATTTCATGTCCTCGCCTTCCATACTCCAGGTAACTTATTTCACGTATGTGTATAAAGATATTTAGGCTCGCTGGTCTCGTCATGAAACTGCAATGAAAAAGCACCAGGGGAGGCAGCCATCACATTTGCCTCACTGAGGGGGATGCGTCTAACACGCCCCCCTCCGTGAGGCCACATCCCCCTCAGTGTGTGAATCTGGCTCTGACACAAGCCAGTGCCTCCCCAGCCATTGACCTCACCACACGTCACTGCAACCCACCCACCTATCTACTCACTCAACCACCCACCCAGTCGATCATCCACCCACTAACACTCACCCACCCAACAACTCACTAACCCACCCAGCACTCACTCACCGAGCCAGTCAATCTCTAACCCACCAACTCACTTTTAAACTGACTCTCTCAACTACAACTGACCCAGTCACTAACCCACTCACTCAATTTATAACCCACCCACTACTCACGTAACCTCCTACCCACACACTCACTCATCCACAAACCCACTCACCCCCTCACTCATCCATCCACTCACATACTCACCCAGCCACTCACCTACTCACCCAGTCACATACACATCCACTCACCATGCCACCCACTCAATTTCTAACCCACCCACTCGCCCAACCACTCCCTCAGCAACTCACCCACTAACCACGTAATTATTCACCCACCCACCCATCACTCAACTACCCAATAATTCAACCACCAAAACATTCCACCACCCACTAATTCAACCAACCACTACCACCCACTAACTCAACCACCGAGCCACTCACACTCACCCACTCACCCACCCACCCACGCACTCACCCGCCCACTCACCAACACACTAAACTAAATCTAAATTGTGGTTATTTTACCAGGTAAGGCCGACAGAGCTAAACATCTTTTTCAGAAATGACCTGGTTAAAAATTATAGGTCAACGAAGTGGCTTATGACATGTATTGCAGCCAAATCCTATAAATGCTTGTTGATTTTAAATGTGGAGGGAAATATACAGGTGTCAGGGTCGGGATCAAACCCACAACCTTCTGCATACCAGGCGAAGTAGTTAACATTTCGCCACCGTGGTGCCCCACTGTCTGACTCTCCCACCCACTAACCCACACACTCACCCACTCACTAAATCACCCACTCACTCACTCAACCACTGAGCCATTCATACACTGACCCACTCACTAAGCCACCCACTCAATCACTAACCCACATTCATGCACCCAGCCACTCACTCACTCAGCGACTCACCTACGACGCATCAACCCATCCACTCACTCATCCACCAACGCACCCACCCACTAACGCACGACCCACTCATCCACACAATAAACTAATATTTAATTGGTTTTCATTTTACTGGGTAAGGCCCTGAGCTATAGATCTTTGTCCGAAACCACCTCAGCACAAACCACAGTTCAATTAAGTAGCTTTTCACGTAGAATGTTATTGCAACCAAATTATATAACTGCATGTTCAAATGTGGAGGGACAACCTGGAGAAAATTCCACGCGACCACGGGGAGAACATAGAAACTCCAAATATCCAAGCGGAAGGGCTGGGATAAAATCCACAACCTCCTGTATACTAGGCGAGGTAGTTAACATCTCGGCACCATGGTGCCTCACTCTCCGACTCACCCACCCACTAACACACGAACTCTCCTCCCATATTCACACACCCATCTATCCAAAAAATCAACCACCCACAGATTCACGCAACAATACACTCACCCACCCACTCACTTATTCACCCACCCACTAAACCATGCACCTATCCACTCACCTATTCAACCACCCACTAACTCAACCACCCACTATCACCCACTAACTCAACCACCGAGCCACTCACACTCACCCACTCCCCACGCACTCACCCGCCCACTCACCAACACACTAAACTAAATCTAAATTGTGGTTCTAGATTTGAAGCTTTCGTGACTGCAAGGAATCATCTTCTTAGGACGTTTCGGAGGCAACACAAGTCTCCGTCATCAGGTGGGACCTGATGACGGAGACTTGTGTTGCCTCCGAAACGTCGTGATTTTTGTTTTTATTTTATTTTACTTTCTACGTGACTTTACCGAAAAAACCTAAGAAGGTAAATTGTGGTTATTTTACCAGGTAAGGCCGACAGAGCTAAACATCTTTTTCAGAAATTACCTGGTTAAAAATTATAGGTCAACGAAGTGGCTTATGACATGTATTGCAGCCAAATCCTATAAATGCTTGTTGATTTTAAATGTGGAGGGAAATATACAGGTGTCAGGGTCGGGATCAAACCCACAACGTTCTGCATACCAGGCGAGGTAGTTAACATCTCGCCACCGTGGCGCCCCACTGTCTGACTCTCCCACCCACTAACCCACACACTCACCCACTCACTCAATCACCCACTCACTCACTCAACTACTGAGCCATTCATACACTGACCCACTCACTAAGCCACCCACTCAATCTCTAACTCACACTCATGCACCCAGCCACTCACTCACTCAGCGACTCACCTACGACGCATCACCCCTCTCACTCATCCACACACGCACCCACTCACGCACGCACCCACTCATCCACACAATAAACGAATATTTTATTGTTTTTCATTTTACTGGGTAAGGCCCTGAGCTATAGATCTTTGTTGGAAGCCACCTCAGCACAAATGACAGTTCAATTAAGTGGCTTTTCACGTAGAATGTTATTGCAACCAAATTATATAAATGCATGTTCAAATGTGGAGGGACAACCTGGAGAAAATTCCACGCGACCACGGGGAGAACATAGAAACTCCAAATATACAAGCGGAAGGGCTGGGATAAAATCCACAACCTCCTGTATACTAGGCGAGGTAGTTAACATTTCGGCACCATGGTGCCTCACTCTCCGACTCACCCACCCACTAACACACGAACTCACCTCCCATATTCACACACCCATCTACCCAAAAACTCAACCACCCACACATTCACGCAACAATCCACTCACCCACCCACTCACTTATTCACCCACCCACTAAACCATGCACCTATCCACTCACCTATTCATCCACCCACTCACACACCCATTAAGCAACCCACCCACTTACCCTGCCACCCACTCAATCTCTAACCGACTCACTCACCCAGCCACGCAATCTCGAACCCACCAATTCACTAATCCTCTCACCAACTCACCAACCCACCTCTCACCCACTCCCACACCCACTCACGTGCAGACCCACCCACTCACTCACCTCAACCATTCACAAATTCACACACCCACTCCTTCACCCAACCACCCACCACCCACTCAATCTCTAAACCCATTCACCCACCCACCCACCCACTCAGCCACCCACTAACTCACCCAATCAATCTCTAACCCACTCACCTACCCACCCACTCACCCAGCCACTCACCCAACCACTCGTCTATTCACTCCCAAACAACACACCCACTCACGTCACCCATGGCTTACCCTATCACCCACAATCTCTAACACACTCACTCACCTACTTCCTCAATGACTGACCCACACTCACAGACCCACCCAGTTAATCTCCCACTCTATATGTAGTTCTTACCTCTTCTGGTAATGTGAGATATTCTTTTACCAGGTAAGGCCCACTGAGCTATAAAGATTGTTTTCAGAAGCATCCTCACCACAAATGATAGTTCAACAAAGTCACTGTAAACATTTATTGCAACCAATTCCTCTTATTACATGTTTCTAAATGTGGAGTGAAATATACAGGCGTCAGGGTCGGGATCGAACCCACAACATTCTGTATAGCATCTTGCCACCGTAGCGCTCAATTCTTTGACTCACCCACTCAACTACTAAAGCCACCAACTAACCGACTCACAAACCCACTCACCCTGCCACGCACTCAATTTCTAACCCACGCACTAAACCACTCATCCACGCACCCACCTACACATGCACTCACTAACTCACTCACCCAACAACCCACCCACCAACTCACCCACCCACCTACACACTCAACCACCCACTCACCCAACTGTAAACAATTTTGTTTTTACAAGGTAAGGCCCACAGAGCTATATAGATCTTATTCAGAAGCAACGTGGCCACAGATTATGGTTTAATCAAGTGGATTATCACGTAGACATTTATAGCATCCAGATCCTCTAAATGCATGTTGATAAATATGGAGGGAAAACCCAGAGGTCTCGGAGAAAAATCCATCAACCACGAGGAGAACATGCAAACTCCAATTATACAGGCATCAAGATCGAGACCGAACCCACAACCTCCTGTACAAAAAGTAAGGTAGTTAAAATTTCGCCACCATGGGGCTCCACTCTCTGACTCGCAGCCACCCACTCACCTACCCATTCAGCCACATACCCATTCAGCCACATACCCACTCATCTACCCATTCAGCCACATACCCACTCACCTACCCATTCAGCCACATACCCATTCAGCCACATACCCATTCAGCCACATACCCACTCACCTACCCATTCAGCCACATACCCATTCAGCCACATACCCACTCACCTACCCATTCAGCCACATACCTATTCAGCCACATACCCACTCACCTACCCATTCAGCCACATACCCACTCACCTACCCATTCAGCCACATACCCATTCAGCCACATACCCATTCAGCCACATACGCATTCAGCCACATACCCATTCAGCCACATACCCATTCAGCCACATACCCATTCAGCCACATACCCATTCAGCCACATACCCACTCAAAGACCCACACACCGTGCTAACCACTTACCTACGCACCCACCTACACACCCACTCACTGACTCACTCGCTCAACAATTAATTCACCCATCCACTCACCATTTCACTTCCCCAATCATACACCCACGCATCCACCCACTCTATCTCTAACTCACACACTCACCAGCCCACCCACTCACCCAGCCACTTACCTACTCACCCACTCACCCTGCCACCTACTCGACCTGCAACAGACCTACCGACCCAACGAGCCACCTACCCCATAAACTAAACTACTTTTATTTCACCAGGTAAGGCCCATTGAGCTATATAGATCCTTTGCAGAATAGACCCGTGAACAAATTATAGATAAACGAAGTGGCTTATCACATAGACATTTATTGCAGCCAAATCCTCTAAACGCATGTTGATTCTAAATGCAGAGGGGAAAACCCGGAGGACCTGCAGCAAAATCCACGCGACCATGTGTAGAACATGCAAACTCCAAATATACAGGCGACAGGGTCAGGATCGAATCCACAATCTCCTGTATACTAGGCGAGGCAGTGCACGTCTCACCACCTTGACGCCTCACTCTCTGACTCACCCATCCAATCACTCACACGCTAACGTACCCACTCAACCTCCCACATCAACTCACCCACCCACTCGCTGACCCCACTCAGTCAACAACTCACCCACCCATTCGCTGACCCCACTCAGTCAACAACTCACCCACCCTACCACTCACTCAGTTAACCACTTCCTCACCCACCCACTCACCCTACGACCACTCACCAAGCTACACACTCACCTACCAACACACCCATTCACTCACTTGCTCACCCACCCACTTACTCACCCAACCACTAACTGACCCACTCACCCACCCACAAACTCACGAACAAAAAACACACCCACTCAACCCATCGCTCACCCAACCCCTCACTCACCCACTTACTGAATCACCCACCCACGCACTCACCGACCCACCAACTCACTTCACCCACCCAATACTCCCTCACCGAGCTACTCAATCTCTAACCCACCCACTCACCCATCCACCCACTCACCCAACCACCCACTCAATCTCTAAACCACACACAAACCCTGCTACTGACTCAATCTCTTAACCAAAGTTCACAAACCCACCCATCCACTCACTCACCCAGTGACTAACCCACTCACTCAATTTCTAACCCACCCATTCACGCACTACCCAACTAACCTCCTACCCACACACATTCACCCACCCACACATCCATGCACCCACACACTCACCCACTCACTCATCCATCCACTCACTAACTCACCCAGCCGTGCACCTACTCACTCACCCACTTTCAGATCCACTCACCCTGCCACCTACTCAATTTATAACCCACCTAATCACCCAGCCAACCACCCGCCTACTCCCTCAGCCACTCAGCCACTCAGCCACTCCCAACGTAATTATTGACCCACCCACTAATTTAATCACCTACTAACGTAACCACCCACAAACTCAACCACTGAGTCACTAGAACTTACCCACTCACCAAGCCACCCACTAAATCTCAAACCCACACTGATGCACTCACCCACCCGCCCACTCACCAACACCCTTAACTAAATCAAACATTTTTTTTCCCAGGTAAGGCCCACTGAGCTATATAGATTGTTTTGAGAAGCAGGGTTTGGATCGAACCTACGAACTTAAAAATACCAGGCAAGATAGTTAACAATTTGCCAACATGGCACTCCACTCTCTGACTCTCCCACCCACGATAACACACACTCAAACACCCACCCACTAACTCAACCATCCATTCATTCAACCACCGAGCCAAGCACACACTCACCAAGCCACCCACTCAATCTCTAGCCCACACTCACTCACCCAGCCACTGACCAACTACCCATCAAACATCGCACTCACTCATCCACTCACCCACCCAGCCACTCATCTGCACACTAAATTAAAATTACGCTTTTTGATTTTACCAGGTAAGGCACTCAGCTATATATATATTTTTCAAAAACCACTTGACCACAAATATCAAATTCTATAATTGCATGTTTTTAAATGTGGAGGGAGAACCCGGAGCACCTGGAGAAAATTCCACGCGACCAGGCGTCAGGGTCGGGATCAAATGTACGACCTCCTGTACAAAAGGCGAGGTAGTTAACAGCTCGCCACCACGGCACTCCACCCACTCACCCATTCAAACACCCACCAACCCACTCACAAACCCACTCACCCTGCCACCTACTCAATCTCTAATCCACTCACTCAACCATTTACTCATCCACTCACCTACTCAACTATTCACACCCCCACTCACACACCCACCCATTCACCCACTCAATCTCTAACCTACCCACCAAATCACTCAATAACACACCTACCAACTCACCCACCCAATAAACTAAATTAAACAATATTTTTTTTATTTTACCTAAAAAGGTTCAGATAACTAAATTAATAATTTTCAGAAGTGGCCTGGTTACAAATGATAGGTTAACGAAGTGGATTATCATGGAAACATTTATTGCAGCCACATCCTCTAAATGCATGTTGATTTTAAATCTGGAGAGAAAACCTGGAGGACCCGGAGAAAAATCCACACGACCACGGGGAGAACATGCCAACTCCAAATATACAGGTGGAAGGGATGGGATCGAATTCACAAAATCCTGTATACTAGGTGAGGTAGTTAACATCTCACCACCGTGGTGCCTCACTCTTTGACTCATCCACCCACCCAATCACACACTAACTCACCTGCTCAACCTTCGATATTCACTCACCCACCCACTAACTGACTCACCCACCCACTCACCCAACAATCTACTCACCCGCCCACTAACCTATTCACTCAACCCCTCACTCACCCACTCCCCCACACAATATCGCACTGACCTACCCACGCTCTCACTCGAGCAATCACTCATTAATTCACCCACCCACCACCCACTCACCTATTCACCCACCTAATCAACCATCCACCCACTCATGCTCCCATACACTCACTTATCCAGGCACTCACCTACTCACCCACCGACTTACTCACCCATTAAGCCACTCACCCACTCACCCTCCCAATCACCTAGTTACCCACCCACTCAATCTCTAACCCATCAATGTACTCATCCACTCACCAACCCACCTCTCACCCACTCCCTCACCCACTCAATCACTTCAAACCATTCACTCACCCACCCACCCACAATTCACACAATCACCGAGCACCCACTCAATCTCTAACCCACACCCACCGACTCACCCACCGACTCACCCACCGACTCACCCACCGACTCACCCACCGACTCACCCACCGACTCACCCACCGACTCACCCACCGACTCACCCACCGACTCACCCACCGACTCACCCACCGACTCACCCACCGACTCACCCACCGACTCACCCACCGACTCACCCACCGACTCACCCACCGACTCACCCACCGACTCACCCACCGACTCACCCACCGACTCACCCACCGACTCACCCACCGACTCACCCACCGACTCACCCACCGACTCACCCACCGACTCACCCACCGACTCACCCACCGACTCACCCACCGACTCACCCACCGACTCACCCACACACCCACTCAGTTAATCACTGTGTAGTCCTCACCTCTTCCAGTATTGTGAGATATTCTTCCTCCCAGCGGTATCTTCACGACAACGCCCTGGGGGGTGGGCAAGCCTCTCAACGAGTCGGGCGAGTGGGGCAACAGCCTGGTCAAGTTGGGTTCATAGCGCAGTGCGGCACACGCATACACACAAGCAGACCACACACATATGAACACAATAACAACAGTTGGAGCCACTCACGCGATAGGGATGGACCGCATGGTCCACTCCAGCTCGATGTACGGCTTGCCCGGATACAATGTTAACTACCTCGTCTGGTATACAGGAGGTTGTCGGTTAGATCCCAACCCTGACACCTGTATATTTGGAGTTTGCATGTTCTCTCCGTGGTCAAGTGGATTTTTATTCTGGTCCTCTGGATTTTCCCTACACATTTAGAAACAGGCGTTTAGAGTAGTTGGCTACTATAAATTTCCACATAAGGAACGTTGTTGACCTATCATTTGTGGCCAGGTCACTTCTAAAAAAAGAGTTATGTTACTCAGTAAGATGGTTGAGACACAGGTGATGAGCCTGTGTGTAAGGGGTTGAGTGAGTGAGCGGTTTAATTCATGATTGAGTGACTGATTGGTTTAGTGAGTGGCTGGGTGAGTGAGTGAATGGTTGAGTGAGTGGTAGAATGAGTGGTTGATGGAGCGATTGGTTCATTGAGAGAGCGGGTGGTTCAGTGAGTGAGTGGTTGAGTGAATTAGTGAGTGGTTGAATGAGTATTTGAATGAGTGAGTGTTTGAACCAATGAGTGAGTGTTTGAGCGCATGATTGTGTGGTTGAGTGAGTGGTTGAGTTAATGACTGAGTGAGTGATTGATTGAGTGGTTCAGTAAGTGGATGGTTGAGTGAATGGTTGAGTGAGTGGTTGAGTGAGTGAGTAGTTGAGTGAGTGGTTTAAGTAAGTGGATGAGCGAGTGGTTGTATGAGTGGCTGAGTGAGTGAGTGAGCGAGTGGATGAGTGAGTGAGTGGCTGGCGCGCACCTTGCCTGCGTTGTCCAGAGTGTCCCGCTGATGCCGCCCCACTGTGTTGCTGCACTCCGCCAGGGTGAGAGCGCCCGCAGCTGCTCCAGCGACTACGCCATCTTGCCCAGTCCCTCCTGGCGAGCACGCAGCATGCCCTGGAGCTCCCATCGTTGAGTGAGTGTGACTGATTGAGTGAATGGTTGAGTGGTTGAGTAAGTGATTAAGTGAGTGAGTGGTTGAGTGAGTAAGTAGCTTCGTGAGTAAGTAGCTTCGTGAGTGCGCGGCTGAGTGGTTGAGTGTGTGGCTGAGTGAGTGGCTAAATGAGTGAGTGGCTGAGTGAAAGGGTGAGTGGCTGAGTGAAGGAGTGAGTGGCTGAGTGAGAAAGTAATTGGTTGAGTGGTTGAGTAAGTCATTAAGTGAGTGAGTGGTTGCTCTAGTGAGTGATTAAGTGAATGGTTAAGTGAGTCCCCAAGCCGAGAGGATTCTGGTGAGTCGTTGAGTGGTTTGGTGAGGGGTTGAGTGAAAGGTTGAGTGAGGGGTTGAGTGAGTGAGTGGTAGAGTGAGCAAGCGAGTGGTTGAGTGAGTGAATGGTTGAGTGAGCGAGCGGTTGAATGAGCGAGTGGTTTAGAGAGCGAGTGGTTGAGTGACTGAGTGAGTGAGTGGCTGAGTGAGTGGCTGAGTGAGTGAATGGTTGAGTGAGAGCATGATGGTTGAGTGATTGAGTGAGTGGGTGGTTGAATGATTGGTTGAGTGGTTGAGTTAATTATTGATTGAGTGAGTAGTTGAGTGAGTGAATATCTGAGTGAGTGAGCGGCTGAGTAGTTGAGTGAGTCGTTGAGTGAGTGTGTGGCTGAGTGAGTTTGTGGCTAAGTGAGTGAATGGCTGAATGAATCACAGCTATGATAAAAATGGACATCAGCATATAAGTGGTCTTGTATTCACTCAGTAAATGAAGTTTAATATAAAATTGTACACTCACAGAATCGAGATAAAGATGACATTGCACATCAGAGTAAACTGAGTCGCGGCTATGATGAAATTTTGCATTAGCATAACATTGATTTATTAGCATATAAAATGACTTTTTGCAGAGCGATTTAATACAAAGGTCTGATAGACTACATGAATTTATTTTTTTATAAAAAGTACATACAAACCAGGCATCAATACCGTTGCTTTGTATGATCTGTGAAACGCTTGCTGCTGAATCGACTGAGTGGAATCAATACAATTAGTATCGATTCACAATTAACAAAGACCATATATGGGAAAATCTCTGATCGGTGATTTTGATTGCATCGTATTGCAGCGCCCCTTTGATGATGTTGTAAAGCACTTGCCCCAACAGTCTGTTAAAGGCTACACGTGGATCTTTGTGTGCGAGTAGCTCACAGATCCTTGAGAGATCTGAACACTGTCCGATCATCAGCGAGCTCCTCCGGCAGGCGAGGCTGCGTTGGCGGTTGTCTGTGCATTAAGAGGTGTTAACTATCCCACGCAGAGAAGTCTGCTTACAGGACATAAGAGGTTCTTCACGTACCGTGCCCCGTGTCACCTGAATGTTAAATGGGGCTCCGGTAATTCAGTGTCCAACGCCGAATCATCGTTCACCATCACCACGCGTCCATTAAGGCCAATGTGACGAGGCCATAGATAGACAACGCGTTATAACGGGGGGGGGGCGGGGGGGGGGGAGCAAGAAAAACGTCGTACTACGTGACATCACAACACCCTGCACACAGCCATAGTGGCTGATTAGGGTGCGCATCATTTACGAATATGTGGTTTAAGTGGTTGAGAGTAGATTTTGGTGTAAATTGATCACGATTAAAAATTTAATGCGTGGGTGCGTGAGCAGATATGAGTGGGTGAGTGCGTGAGTAAGCCGGTAAGTGAGAATGTGGGTGGATGGAGGGAGCTGGGCGGGCACGGCATGGGCTGGAGTGGAGGTGGACTGATGCGGTACGGGAGGATGTGGAGCTGAGTGGGCTTTGCCGACGACTGGTACCAGTGGTGTCGAGATCGGCCTCTGCGGGGAGGCTCGTGAAGGATGCTTCTACTTGGCAGTTGGCGACAGTCGCCCTCCAACAACAACGGAGGAGTGACACTCACAACAACGAGCCCGATTCAGTACAGTGCATAAAATCCGTGATCTGATTCCATCTGTGAAGGATGTCGTTCCTGACTTACAGTATCCTGGAGTCTACAAATTGAGTTGCATTTGTGGTGATTGCTACATTGGAGAAACAAAACGTCATGTTGCTGATCGTGTCCGCGAGCACAAGTCAGATCTGAAACACGGCAGAACTGATTCTTCGGCCGTTGCCGATCATTGCTACAACTCGGCGGGCTCTCATGAAATTGTCTTTTCCGAGACCAAGGTTCTCTGCAAACCTCCGGGCTACCATCAAAGGTTTGTACACGAAGCCATACAAATATACAAACACAGACATAATTTCAACCGTGATGATGGGTACAAACTCAGTAATCACTGGAAAGATGTTATTAACCACGCAAAAAAGACTTAATTACACTTTTTGGACCATCTTATCTGACAGGCACTATTTTAATTTACTTCACCGAGTGTTAACATCCACAGTGTTTAACAGTAATCTCTTCATTGTTCTTTGATCACCGCTCGCCACGTTTCCATTCATTGTGTTGAGCACTACGTGATGTCTTTGATCACCGCTCGCCCTCCGTCCCGGCGCGTCTCCATTCATTGTGTTGAGCACTGCGTGCAGTCTTTGATCGCCGCTCGCCCTCCGTCCCGACACGTCTCCATTCATTGTGTTGAGCACTGCGTGCAGTCTTTGATCACCGCTCCTCCTCCCTCCCGATACGTTTCCATTCATTGGCTACCACAGCCTGATAAGCTCTCCCCCCCTCTCCACCTCCCTTCAACTTGCTTATAAGGGATTACATCTTGAATCATTGCTTCACTTGATGCAGCTAATTCGGCTGTGACGGTCCCACCTGATGACGGAGACTTGTGTTGCCTCCGAAACGTCGTGAATTTTATTTTGTTTTGTTTTATTTTACTTTCATTAATTTTAATGTTTTTACCTACGTGACTTTACCGAAAAAACCTGAGAATGTGAGTCCATGTGTTTGTGTGGTGAGTCTATAGACCTCTGTGCGAGTCTGAGGGTCTGTGTGTAGTGAGTGTATAGGTCTATGTGTGATGACTCTCTGGGTCTCTATGTGATGGATATCTGTGGTGTACATATCCTGGCACAAGCGCCGTGGTGTCGTCACCACTACTTAGTGGAGAATGCTCCTCCCACTACTCCTGCTTGTTGTTGTGCTCGGGAAGGAGAGATAAAACTAGATCTCAACGATTTTCATTTCACCAGGTAAGGTCCACTGAGATAAACATCTCTTTTATTACGCGCTTTCATTTAACTCACTGTCTGTTGTTGTTGTTTTCGTATCCTCAAATCTTGCAACTCAATTTTAACCCACTTCCCAATGTGGTATCGACTGCAAACTTGGTATACTTATGTCATACTGATGACAAAACTACATTCTATAAAACAAAGTAGTTTTAAACATTCATTTTATATGGTATGTTTCAGCTTGGGTCTAATTGTCCACGCTCAACTGACGTTGGCTGTAAATCACCACGGCCCCTTACGTTATGGCAAGCATCGGGGCCACTTCCTGGAGTCGTGGTACATTTCATTTAATTAAAGCGTGTTTAAAAAAAAGTACTTTTAAATATTACTTATTCAGAAGCGACTTGCCACCAATAATAGCTCAACGAAGTGGCTCATCATCACGTGTAAATTATAGCAGCCAAATACTTTAAACGAATATTCATATTCTTGGTTCTTTCGGTAAAGTCACGTAAATAGAAAAAAGAAATTAGTAATGCAAATAAAATAAATATAATAAATTGCTTTTATTATCAATTTATATTCTTTTTAAAAAAAAAATAGATTTTTTGTTTTCTATTTAGGTGACTTTACCGAAAGAACCAAGAATATTAATTCCTGCAGTCACGAAAGTTTAAAGTCAAAACTTTAAACGAATGTATCTTAATGTGGAGAGAAAAACCGGAGGACCCGGAGAAAAATCCACGCGACCACGGGGAGAGACAGAGACACGCACACTCCAAATATACAGCAGGCATCAGGGTCGGGATCGAACCTACAAACTCCTGTATACCAGGCGAGGTAGTTAGGGGGGAAAGCAGAGACAGCGAGAGGGAGAGGGAGGATAATTAGTCAAACTCACACTCAGTATTACTCACCAACCATGATAGACTCACCATCACACTCACCATGATACTCATCATGATACTCTCGCATTCACCATCATACTCACACACAATCCTACACACATCAACAGTCGACATTCACCACTACGTGGCGGTGACGTCACCACAATAACCCAGGTGCCATGGATTGACGGCTGTGCCAGGCTAAGTGCAGGAGGAGGTCACGGGCCAGAATCAGGTGCCATGGGCCGACTGCTCTGCCTGGCTCCGTACAAGAGGAGGGCTAGACCCTGGTGCTATGGGTGAACTCGTGTGCCACCACCTGCACAACCACCACAGTAACAACCACACAACTATAATCACAACAATAACCACGACCAACAACTGTAACCACAACTATAATGTAACCACAACTATAATGTAACCACAACTATAATGTAACCACAACTATAATGTAACCACAACTATAATTCCCACCAGCCACGCGGCCGTCTGGGAGTGCCTCTCAGCAGCAGCAGCAGGGCCGAACTCTGCTTGAAGCTGCGCCGTGAACTCCGCAGAACGTGACGGCTGTGGGCCAGGCGCCACCTCTGTCTCCTCCCACCGCCGCCGCCACTGCTGATGTGGACACACCGCGCGAGGTTCTCACCTTCAGGCTGAGTTGACGTAGAGGAGGCCCAGCGAGCCGCCGCTTCAGAAGCTTTCGCTCGCCACTGACGGTGGCCGTGAGCGGGAATCCAAACCAGCCGCTCGCCACCCACAATCCACAGCGCGCGTCGCCTCCTCTCGGCCCCAGCGGAAGAAGCATGGGGGGAGGGGGGTGGGGCATGGGGGGTGAGGGGGAGGGGCATGGGGGGTGAGGGGGAGGGGCATGGGGGGTGAGGGGGGATGGGCATGGGGGTGAGGGGGTGGGGCATGGGGGGTGAGGGGGAGGGGCATGGGGGGTGAGGGGGAGGGGCATGGGGGGTGAGGGCGAGGGGCATGGGGGGTGAGGGGGGAGGGGCATGGGGGTGAGGGGGTGGGGCATGGGGGTGAGGGGGAGGGGCATGGGGGGTGAGGGGGAGGGGCATGGGGGGTGAGGGGGAGGGGCATGGGGGGTGAGGGGGGAGGGGCATGGGGGTGAGGGGCATGGGGGGTGAGGGGGGAGGGGCATGGGGGGTCAGGGGGGTGGGGCATGGGGAGTGAGGGGGAGGGGCATGGGGGGTGAGGGGGAGGGGCATGGGGGGGTGAGGGGGGAGGGGCATGGTGGGTGAGGGGGGAGGGGCATGGGGGGTGAGGGGGGGAGGGGCATGGGGGTTGAGGGGGGTGGGGCAGAGGGAGTGAGGGGGAGGGGCATGGGGGGTGAGGGGGAGGGGCATGGAAGGTGGTCGCGAGGGGAGGCAGGGGGGGCATGGGGGGAGGAGCTAATGTCTGTGACATCATGGGGAGGCGTGGTTACCTTGTACCACCCCCGTGTCTCGCGCCACTGGCAGTTTGGCCGTTAGAGATGTCTATGTAGTTTATATTTTAGTTGTTTACGTGGTGGATTAGTTACTGCAGCTACATACTATTAACATTCCTTCCCTTTATTAATGCTACCCCTATCCCCTCCCTTTGATGCTGCTAATCCTGCATAATGCACGGGCATAATATGACTTTAAACACCCCGCCCACCTCCTACGCATTTCACAAGTAGTACTAATCACATACCTGCATTTCCCATAAATATGCTAAATTCCTCTTGATATGCAAATTATTTTGTCAAGGCGCCCTTCCCCCCTTCCAACCCAGATTAAATATACGCTCCAAGCGTGGTGGTGTTTCATTCCTACCCACATACTCACTCATCCACAAACCCACTCACCCCCTCACTCATCCATCCACTCACATACTCACCCAGCCACTCACCTACTCACCCGGTCACATCCACATCCACTCACCATGCTACCCACTCAATTTCTAACCCACCCTCTCGCCCAACCACCCGGCCACTCCCTCAGCAACTCACCCACTAACCACGTAATTATTCACCCACCCACCCATCACTCAACCACCCAATAATTCAACCACCAAAACATTCAACCACCCACGAACTCAACCACCGAGCCACTCACACTCACCCACTCAACTACTGAGCCATTCATACACTCAACCACTCACTAAGCCACCCACTCAATCACTAACCCACACTCATGCACCCAGCCACTCACTCACTCAGCGACTCACCTATGACGCATCAACCCATCCACTCACTCATCCACCCACACACCCACTCACGCACGCACCCTCTCATCCACACATGCACGCACCCACTCATCCACACAATAAACGAATATTTAATTGTTTTTCATATTACTGTAGAGGCTCACTGACCTGACCCAGCTTCGGCTCAGGTCCGACCCTCAGCCACACGAGCCTGGCCCTCACAAGGACACAGACCTCGCTGCTCTGAGGTCGCCCCTGGCTTGCCCTGCTCGGCTCTTATAAGTTCAGCGAGTCAGGGTAGTCCCAGGGCTAGCTAGCTGGTCTTCAGTCGTCACTGATTCTTCTGCTCCAACGACTGCCTCGAGCTCTCTCACGCACCGCCTTATATAGCCAACTGCCCCCCGAGGGGCGGGGCTGTATGCGGACGTTGATGTAGACACTCCACGCACGGACCGTGATGTAGACACCGCAACGTAATGGCTTGCTACACCCCGGTACGTAACACCTCTACATCTCGATTTGAAGCTTTCGTGACTGCAGGGATTCATCTTCTTGGTTCTTTCGGTAAAGTCACGTAGAAGGGAAGTAATGAAATAATAAAAAAATAAAACATAATAAAATAATTCTCACGACGTTTCGGCCACAACGCAAGCAGCCGTCCTCAGGTGAAAACCAGGTCTGTCGAGGCGACAGCGTCTGAATGAAACACCACACGAGCTTGGAGCATATATATAAGCTGGGCGCCTTGACAAAGGAATTTGCATATCAAGAGGAATTTAGCATTTCCATGGGAAATGCAGTTATGTGATTAGTACTACATATGCCTGTGCATTATGCAGGATTAGCAGAATCAAAGGGAGAGGATATGGGAAATGCAGGTATGTGAATAGTACTAATTCAGCATCAAAGGGAGGGGATAGGGGTAGCATTAATAAAGGTAAGGAGTGTTAACAGTATGTAGCTGCAACAACTAAAACCAACGCGTAAACAACTAAAGTATAAACCACATAGTATCATCAGTATACTTACTATACTCTACAATAAGCTGAGTTACTAACAGTAAGTAATACATTACAATTCTACTTCGTAAAAATGATATAATATGCTTCCATCTAAACTTTATTCTCTTACATCACACGAGTCTACACCGTACTATATACTGCCATAGACAAACCCAACATTAAATTATATACTGTCTCTGTGTTTGTATATGTGGATCACCTCATGAACGACAATTTCAACCGAGAAGATGGATTCGGGCTTAGCAATCATTGGAAGGACGTAGTAAACCATTTCGGATCTTAACTGATTGTGTTCACGTTTACGGTGACTTTCAGCGGCTGCTGCTTCAACTGAGCGCTGAAGCAGCAGCCCCCCCCATCCCCGGACCCCTCCCCCACCCTCCACTTCTCACCCTGACGCCACACAACCCGTGGGTAGGCGATGCCCTCTGGTGGACAAGGCGAGGTACAGGCGGCAGCACGAGAAGCCAGCAGCGTTGCGCTGCCAGGGTTACTCTCCCGAACACCTCCGTACACTTACACACACCTACACAAACCTCTATACACTTACACACACATACACACACTCCTCTATACACTTACACACACCTACACACACCTCTATACACTTACACACACATACACACACACCTCTACACACCTACACACACACCTCTATACACTCACACACTCCTACACACACACCTCTAAACACTTACACACACATACACACACACCTCTATACACTTACACACACCTACACACACCTCTAGACACTTACACACACCTACACACACACCTCTAGACACTTACACACACCTACACACACCTCTAGACACTTTCGCACACCTCTATACACTCACACACACACACACCTCTATAAACTCACACACACACCTCTTTACACTTACACACACCTACACACACACCTCTATACACTTACACACACCTCTATACACTCACACCTACACACACACCTCTATACACTTACACACACCTACACATACCTCTAGACACTTACACACACCTCTATACACTCACACACACCTACACACCTCTATACACGCACACACACTCACACACACCTACACACACCTACACACCTCTATACACTCACACATACACACACACCTCTATACACTTACACACACCTACACACACCTCTATACACTCACACACACACCTCTTTACACTTACACACACCTACACACACCTCTATACACTTACACACACCTACACACACCTCTATACACTCACACATACTCACACCTCTATACACTCACACACCTACACACACACCTCTATACACTTACACACACACCTACACACACACTTCTATACACTCACACACACCTACACACCTCTATACACTCACACACACTCACACACACCTACACACACCTCTATACACTCATACCTACACACACACTTCTATACACTCACACACACCTCCACACCTCTATACACTCACACACACCTACACACACCTACACACACCTCTATACACTCACACACCTCTATACACTTACACACACACCTACACACACACTTCTATACACTCACACACACCTACACACCTCTATACACTCACACACACTCACACACACCTACACACACCTCTATACACTCATACCTACACACACACTTCTATACACTCACACACACCTCCACACCTCTATACACTCACACACACCTACACACACCTACACACACCTCTATACACTCACACACCTCTATACACTTACACACACCTACACACACACCTCTATACACTTACACACACCGACACACACCTCTATACACTTACACACACATACACACACACCTCTACACACCTACACACACACCTCTATACACTCACACACACCTACACACACACCTCTAGACACTTACACACACCTAAACACACACCTCTATACACTTACACACACCTACACACACACCTCTAGACACTTACACACACCTACACACACCCCTCTATACACTCACACACACCTACACACACCTCTATACACTCACACACCTACACACACACCTCTATACATTTACACTCACACATACACACACACCTCTATACACTTACACACACCTACACACACCTCTAGACACTTACACACACCTCTATGCACTCACACACACCTACACACACACACCTCTATACACTCACACACACACCTCTTTACACTTACACACACCTACACACACCTCTATACACTTACACACACCTACACACACCTCTATACACTCACACATACACACACCTCTATACACTCACACACCTACACACACACCTCTATACACTTACACACACACCTACACACACACTTCTATACACTCACACACACCTACACACCTCTATACACTCACACACACTCACACACACCTACACACACCTCTATACACTCACACCTACACACACACTTCTATACACTCACACACACCTCCACACCTCTATACACTCACACACACCTACACACACCTACACACACCTCTATACACTCACACACCTCTATACACTTACACACACCTACACACACACCTCTATACACTTACACACACCGACACACACCTCTATACACTTACACACACATACACACACACCTCTACACACCTACACACACACCTACACACACCTCTATACACTTACACACACATACACACACACCTCTACACACCTACACACACAACTCTATACACTCACACACACCTACACACACACCTCTAGACACTTACACACACCTAAACACACACCTCTATACACTTACACACACCTACACACACACCTCTAGACACTTACACACACCTACACACACCCCTCTATATACTCACACACACCTACACACACCTCTATACACTCACACACCTACACACACACCTCTATACATTTACACACACACCTACACACACACTTCTATACACTCACACACACCTACACACCTCTATACACTCACACACTCTCACACACACCTACACACACCTCTATACACTCACACCTACACACACACCTCTATACACTTAAACACACCCTTCAACATACTAATGTAGTGGGTACAATGGAGAGAGGCAAGACCACTCAGCTCCACATGCTCCCGTACCGCATCAGTTAATCTCTACTCCAGCCCATGTCGTGCCCAAATCTTGACTTAACGCTTTCGTGACTGCTTCTTTCTTTGAACCTGTCTACGTGACTTTACCCAAAGGCCCGTCTATCCGGCCAAACAGAAGCTGCTTGGCCATGCGGTGGCTGGGCATGCGGGCTACATGACCCAGCCAACGCAGCCTTGCCTGCAGGGACTTTGTCCAGATCTTTCAAGGAACTGCGAGCTCCTCACACGATCCAGCCTGGTTAACCCCAGGATGGATCGTAGGCAGGACAGCCTAGACGTTTCTAACCGGCGCAGCTATTCCATTAGGGGGGTCCACGTTTCACAAGCGCCTCTACACCCATGCACCGAGCCCACGCAGCGTGTAGCTGCTACGCTAGTAAGTTTATTTCGGTGCTACGACCAAAAAACCCGCGAGGTGCCACTGCTGTCGCTGCTGCTGCCGCGCTGTGGCGCCACCGCGTGGCAAGGCGGTGACGTCACAGGGCCGACCCGAGGTCTCCACTTGGCGCCGCCGTCGAGTCGCGGGGGTCTCGATGTGGCCACAGACGCGAGAAGGACTCCGCAGACGACACGCGGCGCCGCGTCCCTTCGCCCCCCGACCTCCCGCGCCGACTTCACCACGCACGCATCGAGACCTTCTTCCTCGCATCGAGACATTCTTCCTCGTTAGGTTATTAGCGGGGGTGTAGTGAGGTGATTTATACATGTGTAATAAAAGACTCGGACGCTTCTCTCTGTCCTGTGTCCTTTATTTGGGTTCGATCTCTTTCCCTCACGGTACTCCCCTATATACTCTCCACCCTGCAGCCCCAGGCGGCTGTCGCTCACGTAGCCCACACTCTGCAGCCCCAGGCTGCTGTCGCGCCGTGCAGACCCCTGCTGCCGACTCCTCTCTTGCAGACCCGCTGCTCTCTGCAGCCTCCTCGCTGCTCCTCCTGCCCCAGGGTCGGTCGCCGTTGGCCGACGGTGCCGATCCTCCTGGCTTGGGTGTGTGGCGACCTCGCCACTCTCTCTCACCCTTCGCCCTGCGTGGCCTCTCACTTCTCCCAGTCCCCGATCACTCCCGACTGCTTCCGGTTACCCCCCTTATAGACCCTTACCCTCTCCCCCACGTGACGTAACTCCTCCCCCCATGACGTCACTTCCGGAAGGTCGTTTACGCCCGCATTACACCACCCTCCCCCGTAGAGAAAATCCAGCCGACCTCGGCTGAACACAACTCCAATAAGCAATGCGAGCGAACACGACCGAATGCGTAAAAGGACACAGAACACACGATAATATACGGAAAGAACAAGAACACAACACAATAATTAACGAAATGTGAGGGATTTCGAGCGGGTGCGGGTCGCCGGGCCGTCCCGGACGGTCGGTGGCCCTCCCGCCGAGCGGGAACGTGGCAGGGTTTTAAGAGCGACAGGCTGAAGTTCGTCTGTCGCTATTGGAGGCCTGGCAACGTCCCGGTTCCCTGTTTTTGAAGGCGCAGCACCAGAGGCGTCCCGCAATCGTGTCCGCGGCAGGGTAGGAAGGGCTGCGGGCCTCAAAGGTTCCGCAGCCGTGGTAGGCGCACCCCGAGCTGGGTCCGCTTTCCCCTGCCGCGTCACAGCCGGCTCGTCTGTGAAAGGCACGACAGGCGCTCTAGCAAAGTCAGCAGGCACAGGCAAGGGCGAGTCGGCAGCAACAGACCCTGGCAAGACAACCTCAGGAGATGACGCATCCGGTCGAGGGGCCACGTATGGTTTCAACCGAGATGTATGGACGAACCAACGCCGAGAACCAAACCGAACACGCGCCGACTGTGGGTTGGGAACCTCGATGAGGCGAACCGGCCCTTGCCATGGCTTATGTAATTTAGGAGAGGTACCTGGCCGCACCTGTGGACAATGGAGCCAGGCCAGGTCCCCCGTTTTCCAAGGGCATTCCCCTTTTGAACGTCGCGCACACCGCTCGTTCCGAGCCTGGGCTTTGGCCGTAGCCATGCGAGCCTCCACCCGCGCTTCAGTGACTCGGCGAACGGTGTCCTGAATGTAATCAGGAAGAGGCTTGACAGGTCCCCTCGCCTCGGTTCCCAACTGTTCATTAATCGGCGGTACGTTTTCACGACCGTACATTAGAAAAAACGGCGAATATCCTGTAGCCGCATGCGGCGTCATCCGGTACGCTGAAAGCACCCCAGGGATATGCAAATCCCAATCCGATTGTTTTTCACTAACCGTATGGCACAACATGGCGGACAGGGTCCGATTAAGCCGTTCCACCATACCATCCGTTTGTGGGTGGTAGGGAGATGTCCGTATTTTTTTTGTACCCAGCGCCGCACACACCTCCCCCAACAATTTGGAGGAAAAATTCCGGCCTTGGTCTGTAAGGAGCCTTTCCGGCGCCCCTTTGTCCATAACATACCCAAAAAGAAAGGCGTCCGTGATAGACGCCGCTGACTGGTCAGGCAAAGGCCAGGCCACCGGCCAGCGGGAGAGGTACTCCACCCCTACCAGCAAATATTTATTTCCCCTAGCGGATGGCAGAAAGGGTCCCAAAATATCTAACGCCACCAACTCATTAACTCGAGACACCTGGATGGATTGTATCGGCGGTACATATGGATGTTTAGGCGGCTTACGGCGGGCACAATCGGGACACGCGCGAACGTGCCCGACGACATCCGTCGTCATGCCGTGCCAATAGTAGTCTCGCTGCAGCGTCAATAGCGTCTTCTGCACCCCCAGATGTAAAAGCGTGTCACAATGCAGAGTCCTAATCAATTCGTACCGCAATGATGCCGGTACAACCAGACGCCAGCGTTCCTGCATCCCTTCCCTCCACATCAGCAAGCCATCACGGAGAGCGGTTTCCGGCACGCCGCCCGCACAGAGTCGCCCACTCCCCTTGACAGGCCGCTTACGTAACGTTACCAAGGAATCATCCAACATCTGTTCCCGAATCCACACAGATGTAGAATGCCATCAGCCGGTCCCCCATCAGTCGGCCCCGGCTCAAGTGGAGCTTCCGGCACTTCGACTGCCAGCGCGACAGGCGGAGGGGGGTGCTGAATCGGGCCACACCTATGCGTCCCCGACGCACATGCGCAAGGGGATCGCTGCGGCAGCCTGGAAAGTGCGTCCGCATTAGCGTGACGCACTCCCTTCCGATGGTGAATTTGGAAGGAAAATTCTTGCAGCGTGTCCAACCATCACGCCAGCTGGCCGGATGGTTGGTCCATTTTAAGAGCATACTGCAAGGCCGCATGATCCGTGCGAACAATAAACGAACGACCGTACAGATACGGTCGAAATTGGCGGAGAATAAAAACAATAGCCAAAAGTTCCCTGCGAGTGACACAGTAGCGGGTTTCAGCGGGAGACAAAACCCGGCTACCATACGCGACCACGCGTTCTACACCATCTTTGGACTGAGATAACACCGCCCCAATACCCGTGTCACTCGCGTCCGTATCCAGAATGAAGGGATGCGCAAAATCCGGATAATCCAACGTCAGTGCCGTAGCCAATAGATCGCGTAGGCCTCGAAACGCCGCCTCCTCCGGGGGTCCCCAAGCGAACTTGTGTCCTTTACCCGTCAGGAGATGCAAAGGCCTCGCGATCGTAGCAAAATTTGGAACAAACCTCCGATAATATGAGGCGAACCCCAAAAACCGACGCACATCCCCCACCGTGGCAGGGGTTGGCCAGTCACGGACGCACGCAGTTTTGTCCGGATCCGTGGCCACCCCGTCCGCACTGACGATGTGGCCCAAATAATGCACGGAGTGTTGCAGCAGGTGACATTTCTTGGGCTTAAATTTCAAATTAGCAGAACGCATCCTGGTGAACACGGCCTCCAACCGCGATAAATGCTCGTCAAATGTGCGGCTGAAAACGATAATATCGTCCAAATATATAAGACATGTCTCCCACTGCAACCCCGTTAACACCAACTCCATCAACCTCTGAAAAGTGGCAGGGGCCGCATTCAGCCCCATCGGAAGACAGTTAAATTGAAATAACCCCTGCGGCGTATGGAAAGCAGTCTTTTCCCGCGAGGACTCGTCGAGGGGAAGCTGCCAGAAGCGCGAAGAGAGATCTAGCGTTGAAAAGAACTTCGCCCCCGACAAGGCATCGAGAGAGTCGTCCATACGCGGCAGGGGATACGCATCCGCCACCGACACCTTATTTAATTTACGAAAGTCTACACAAAATCGCAATTTGCCATCCTTTTTCTTGACCAAAACAACAGGTGCGCCCCATGGGCTGTTAGACGGAGATATTATGTCCGCAGCCAACATGTCATCCACTGCCCCTCGAACATGCTCTCGCTCAGCCGGACTCATCCGATGCGAGTTCAACCGAATAGGGGCAGCGTCCCCTGTGTCAATATGATGGTAAAGCAAGGAGGTGCGTCCTAAGTCCAAATCATCGGAACTAAACACATCAGAATAGCTCGATAACAATTTACGAATCGCACAACGCTATTCCCCAAAAAGAGCTGAATTCTCCCCACACAATTCAGCAATCCAGCGGTCATCCACAGCTCCGGGCCCCGAAACACCTCCAACAACCCCCCGGCCGGACAGATCATCATGAGCTGTAATAGCAGTAGTGGCATGTGCCACAACGGTACCCGCCGGCACACGCACGCTTTCGGCACTCGCATTAAGCACCTGCAAGAACGGCTGCTGGTCTGGCCTAACAATAGTTTGTGCCCCAACGAGCGCCGATCCACCCGTGATGGTGGCGGACGGTGACAACAAAACCCCAATCGCTCCTTGACGACCAGGTACAGGCTTCCGATAACGCAAAGGAATGAGAATCTGTGAGCCAGGTGGAATATCCACAGACACTTCGGACAACGCCTGCACCTGGGCGACAGGAGCAGGTCGCCCCCAGGGCGACGGCAAAAAGGCAATTTTACGGCCTTCCGGTAATTGAATGCAGTTCTCATTAATTCTAATTAAAATGGGCATTTTGGCCAGAAAATCGGTCCCTAATAAACAAGGAACCGCAAGAGACCTCGAAATTAACACAATACCCGAGGCCGACACTCCCCCGATAGCAATTTTAGCGTACACCTGGCCCACAATGCCCATGCTACCCCCGTTCGCGGGGACGCAGGAAGCGTAAGCCGGACTCACGGCCCCTGGTGGGATGTTCAAGAGATGGAATATTACATCCGAAATAATGGTTGCGGACGCTCCGGAATCTACCAAAATCCGTACGTCCACCCCTTGTGGACGAACCGGTAGCGGCCGCGACGACCCGCCGAGCCAACTTACGCCACTGCGTTACCGAACGACAAGGCACAGTCAATGGTCTCCCGTTATTAAAAACACCCGGATCGCATGACAACGGTGATGAGTGAGGTGTCAAGCCTTGCCGGGTGTCTGGTGCGCACCGACTTGCCTGTGCTGGCGAATCCTTCCTTGGAGCGGCCGCTGTCGAGGCCTCCTGCTGGGGCGGACCCGGGACGCGGGCCCAGCAGTCCCTGGCATAATGGCCCTTACGCCCGCAGCGAAAGCAGTCGATGTTGTTGCGCCTTGCTGCGGGCGCCCCGTCCCGACGCGGCCGTGTCGGCGGCGCAGCCCGCGGCTCCGGCCACGGAGCAGCGGCAGCCGACAGCTCCTGCGGGCTCCTGTCGTCCGGCACATAAACCGCATTCTTGGGGTCCCAACCCACGGCTCCCCCTTCGACGATGGGCCCACCCGTCCACGCCGTAACCTGCTTCCACCGGCGCAGGTTGAACTGGGCGTCCAGACACTTAGCCGCAGCCCGGGATGTGAGCTTCTCGTGACCGCACACCGGCATGGGAATGCCGAGATCCCGGGACAACTCCAACATCTTCCCCAGGATGAGAGGTTCCAACAGGTCAGGCTCCATCTCCGGGTATGCGGCCATTGCCAGCTCCAGTACCGCGCCCCTATACGCCACCGGAGACTCCTCGGGTGCGCGTTGTCGTTGCGCAAACCGGCGATGAGCGTCATCCGGCGGCTCGTAAGCGTCAGCCATTTCGTCGAACACACCACGCAATGTTTTCTTCTTCGCGGCTTTTATAGAGCGAAAGAATCTAACGGACTCATCATCAAGGAGAGTCGGAAGAACTTCTAATGCCTCGGCGTCAGTCCACCCCGCCGAGCGCACCGCTGCCAAAAATCTGCAGGCGAACGCACTCCAATCGCCCCCGATGGAGAATTCCTTGACAGTCGTTAGGTGACGACTGCGACGCCTTGGCGCGTTCCCTCCAGCCGCTGACTCTTCCGGTGGCATGTTCAACATGGCGTCGCAGCGTGGTGTCGACAAGATGGCGGCCTTCCGTCGCGGAGGGCCCAAAATGGCGGCTTCCCGCCTTTCGTCGTGCGCCACGCCCAAGATGGCGTCTTCATGCCGCGTGGATGATGGCGTCGATATTGAAGACAACCGGGGCTCCTGCGGACCACCAACATCGCCTTCCAACGCCGTCCTCGGCG
>NW_027614518.1:0-65000 GCF_965212315.1 Lampetra planeri | reverse complement strand
AGCATACATCATGTTCATCTCAGGCTGCCTTCAATAGCTGCCCCCAGACATGAGTTATCATTTGTGGTCAAGTGGCTTCTGAAATATAAGCTAATACCTCATTGGATGTTGCCTGATAAGATAACAAAAATTGCTTAGTAACTTTTTTACTGATTTGTTTACTTTTCCTATACCTTGCACTCCGATCGTATTTTTTTGGATTGTTTGTTGCTGTAACGTTCAAACCCGCCCCTACTGGACATCTCTGAAAAAAAGCTTTATAGCTCATCAGATTCCTCCAGTATGATTACATATTCAGATTTTGATTCTCATTTACATATCTAGGGCAGCTCGTGTTGGTAGTGAGTCCCGATGAAGGCCAGCAAGGCGCTCGAAGGGGACGGAGTGGTCACAACCGTGTCTGGTCCTCAGACCCACCCACCCAATCACTCAATCATTCAAATACGCAATTACCCACGGACATATTCACCCACTCACTAAATTACCCACTCAACCACTCACTCAACGACTCACCCACCCACTCACTCACCCACTCAAGTACTCACTCAGTCACCTACTCACCCACTCATTCAATGATTCACCGACTCTTTCACTCGCTCACCCACCCACTCACCCACCCACTCACCCGCCTACTATCTTACTCACCCACCTACTAACTCACCCACCCGCTGACCCACCCACGCACCCACTCGCCCATTTACTAACCCACCCATCCGCTCACCCACCCACCCACAAACCCACTCACCCACCCAATCACCTCCCCACTCACCCACCACTCATTCACCCACTCATTAACCCACTCACCCATCCAACCACTCACTCAAATATCCACTAATTTACCCATTCACCCATCCAACCACTCAATTATACACTCACACACAGACTCCAGAACTCACCCATTCACCCAATCACTCATTAAAAATTCCACTCACCCACGTTCTCATTCCCAACTCGCTCAATTACCCACTGACCCACCCAAGCACGAAATCATGTATCCACCTCCCTATTCATTGAATTACTCATTCAACCACTCATTCATTCAAACTAACTCACTGACCCGCCCACTCACTCATCCACCCACCTAATCATTTACCAACTTAACCACCCACTTACTCATTAACACATTCACACATCCACCAATCTACACACTGAATTACCCACTCATTCATCCACCTGCTCACCCTCCCTCCCAACCGCTCACCCTCCCAACCGCTCACCCTCCCAACCGCTCACCCTCCCAACCGCTCACCCTCCCAACCGCTCACCCTCCCAACCGCTCACCCTCCCAACCGCTCACCCTCCCAACCGCTCACCCTCCCAACCGCTCACCCTCCCAACCGCTCACCCTCCCAACCGCTCACCCTCCCAACCGCTCACCCTCCCAACCGCTCACCCTCCCAACCGCTCACCCTCCCAACCGCTCACCCTCCCAACCGCTCACCCTCCCAACCGCTCACCCTCCCAACCGCTCACCCTCCCAACCGCTCACCCTCCCAACCGCTCACCCTCCCAACCGCTCACCCTCCCAACCGCTCACCCTCCCAACCGCTCACCCTCCCAACCGCTCACCCTCCCAACCGCTCACCCTCCCAACCGCTCACCCTCCCAACCGCTCACCCTCCCAACCGCTCACCCTCCCAACCGCTCACCCTCCCAACCGCTCACCCTCCCAACCGCTCACCCTCCCAACCGCTCACCCTCCCAACCGCTCACCCTCCCAACCGCTCACCCTCCCAACCGCTCACCCTCCCAACCGCTCACCCTCCCAACCGCTCACCCTCCCAACCGCTCACCCGCCCAACCGCTCACCCGCCCAACCGCTCACCCGCCCAACCGCTCACCCGCCCAACCGCTCACCCGCCCAACCGCTCACCCGCCCAACCGCTCACCCCGCCCAACCGCTCACCCTCCCAACCGCTCACCCTCCCAACCGCTCACCCTCCCAACCGCTCACCCTCCCAACCGCTCACCCTCCCAACCGCTCACCCTCCCAACCGCTCACCCTCCCAACCGCTCACCCTCCCAACCGCTCACTCTCCCAACCGCTCACTCTCCCACTCACTCTCCCAACCACTCTCCCACCCACTCATTCATCCACTAATTTACTCACCCACCCACCCACCCACTCACCCACCCACTCACCCACCCACCCACTCACCCACCACTCATTCACCCACTCATTAACCCACTCACCCATCCAACCACTCACTCAAATATCCACTAATTTACCCATTCACCCATCCAACCACTCAATTATACACTCACACACAGACTCCAGAACTCACCCATTCACCCAATCACTCATTAAAAATTCCACTCATCCACGTTCTCATTCCCAACTCGCTCAATTACCCACTGACCCACCCAAGCACGGAATCATGTATCCACCTCCCTATTCATTGAATTACTCATTCAACCACTCATTCATTCAAACTAACTCACTGACCCGCCCACTCACTCATCCACCCACCTAATCATTTACCAACTTAACCACCCACTTACTCATTAACACATTCACACATCCACCAATCTACACACTGAATTACCCACTCACCCTCCCAACCGCTCACCCTCCCAACCGCTCACCCTCCCAACCGCTCACCCTCCCAACCGCTCACCCTCCCAACCGCTCACCCTCCCAACCGCTCACCCTCCCAACCGCTCACCCTCCCAACCGCTCACCCTCCCAACCGCTCACCCTCCCAACCGCTCACCCTCCCAACCGCTCACCCTCCCAACCGCTCACCCTCCCAACCGCTCACCCTCCCAACCGCTCACCCTCCCAACCGCTCACCCTCCCAACCGCTCACCCTCCCAACCGCTCACCCTCCCAACCGCTCACCCTCCCAACCGCTCACCCTCCCAACCGCTCACCCTCCCAACCGCTCACCCTCCCAACCGCTCACCCTCCCAACCGCTCACCCTCCCAACCGCTCACCCTCCCAACCGCTCAACCTCCCAACCGCTCACCCTCCCAACCGCTCACCCTCCCAACCGCTCACCCTCCCAACCGCTCACCCTCCCAACCGCTCACCCTCCCAACCGCTCACCCTCCCAACCGCTCACCCTCCCAACCGCTCACCCTCCCAACCGCTCACCCTCCCAACCGCTCACCCTCCCAACCGCTCACCCTCCCAACCGCTCACCCTCCCAACCGCTCACCCTCCCAACCGCTCACCCTCCCAACCGCTCACCCTCCCAACCGCTCACCCTCCCAACCGCTCACCCTCCCAACCGCTCACCCTCCCAACCGCTCACCCTCCCAACCGCTCACCCTCCCAACCGCTCACCCTCCCAACCGCTCACCCTCCCAACCGCTCACCCTCCCAACCGCTCACCCTCCCAACCGCTCACCCTCCCAACCGCTCACCCTCCCAACCGCTCACCCTCCCAACCGCTCACCCTCCCAACCGCTCACCCGCCCAACCGCTCACCCTCCCAACCGCTCACCCTCCCAACCGCTCACCCTCCCAACCGCTCACCCTCCCAACCGCTCACCCTCCCAACCGCTCACCCTCCCAACCGCTCACCCTCCCAACCGCTCACCCTCCCAACCGCTCACCCTCCCAACCGCTCACCCTCCCAACCGCTCACCCTCCCAACCGCTCACCCTCCCAACCGCTCACCCTCCCAACCGCTCACTCTCCCAACCGCTCACTCTCCCAACCACTCTCCCACCCACTCATTCATCCACTAATTTACTCACCCACCCACCCACCCACTCACCCACCCACTCACCCACTCACCCACCCACTCACCCACTCACCCACCCACTCACCCAAATACCCAATTACCCACGTACGTATTCACCCACTAATTCAATTACCCACTCAACTACTCACCCACCCACTCACCCACTCACCCACTCAAGTACTCACTCGGTCACCTACTCACCCACTAATTCAATGATTCACCGACTCATTCACTCGCTCACCCACCCACTCACCCATCCACTCACCCATCCATTCACCCACCTACTAACTCACCCACCCACGTATCCACCCACTCACCCACCCACTCGCCCACTTACTAACTCACCCATCCACTCACCCACCCGCCCACGCACGCACCCACTCACCCACCCACCCAATCACCTCCCCATTCACCCACCACTCATTCACCCACTCATTTACCCACTCACCCATCCAACCACTCACTGAAATATCCACTAATTTACCCATTCACTCATCCAACCACTCAATTATCCCCTCACACACAGACTCACGAACTCACCCAATCACTCATTCAAAAATCCACTCACCCACGTTCTCATTCCCAGCTCGCTCAATTCCCCACTGACCCACCCAAGCACCAAATCATGTATCCACCTCCCCATTCATTTAATTACCCATTCAACCACTCATTCATTTAAACTAACTCACTGACCCGCCCACTCACTCATCCACCCACCTAATCATTCACCAACCACCAACTTACTCATTAACACATTCACACATCCACCAATCTACACACTGAATTACCCACTCATCCATCCACCTACCACACCCCCAGCCACCCACTCATTCACACACCGACCCACTCATTCAATTACCCATCCACCCATTCAACCACCTACCATCCACTTACCCAGGTACCAACTCATCCAATTACCCACACACCGATGCACTCATTCATCCAGCACCTACCCACCCAACTTGCCACTCGATTTTGGTGTACCCAGTTGTACTGTTTGGCGGACAGAGGCAGGGGAACTTAAGATACTCGACCATTTTGGGACCTCCTTTGCCAGTACCAAAATATACTAATAGGGATTTTCCCCTTTTTTCTGGCAACATTTGACTGCAAGTATTGTGGTTAATGTAAACATGATGAGTTGCAAAAGGTGTCAGTTTTGTTGCCAGAAAAAATGGGAAAACCCCTATTAGTACTCGACCATTTGTTTCAACTGCTGTGCCAGAAGGTGGAACCAGCAATCTCTCTATTGCCAGTGAATTTTACGAGCCATTGCATCACAGCAGCCCCCTCCAGTATTTAATGTTTAACGAGGGTCTCTCTCTCTCTGCGTGTACATCAGGGTAATATTTAATGAGGTGGTGTGGACGTCTCGCTGCTTCGCGATGGATGTGATGGCAGTGGGAAAGTGGGGCAATGGAACAGCGGGGCATTAGGGCAGAGTAGCACCAGCGCAGTGGAGCAGCGGAGCATAGGGGCATTGAGGCAGTGGGGCAGAGGGGCAGTGGGGCAGAGGGCATTGGGGCAGCAGGACAGCGGAGCAGCTTGGCAGAGGGGCAGTGGGGCAGTTAGGGGGCGGATGTGTCAGACGAATCCCCTGATTATCTTTTCCCACCACTGCCTGTACACGTTCTGAAGAAGGGCCATTGCCTGAAACTTCTCTCATGACATAGTTGTCATTGTACCGCCGCACACACAGCCGGGACACTGCACACGAGCCAAGGCACATTTAACAAACCCAGGCAGCACTCCCAAGCAATGCAAAGTTACATTGTTTCCTCATAGGTTCATGTCATGACATTAATAATAAAAACAACAATGATAAGTATTACATAATACATTGGATTGATCCTATCTCTGAACAGAGTTAGTCTGTTGGCAGCAGTCATTGTCCAGTCCAGTCCTGGCATCTGCTGCTCAGTTTCCTTCCCCGGCGACGGTCCCAGTGGCACCGTCTTTCCGGGGAACCGTGTGGTGTGTGTGGTGTGTGTGGTGTGAGTGGTGTGAGTGGTGTGAGTGGTGTGTGTGTGAGTGGTGTGTACGGTGTGTGCGGTGTGTGCGGTGTGTGCGGTGTGTCTGGTGTGTGTGGCGTGAGTGGTGTGTGTGGTGTGTGTGGTGTGTGTGGTGTGAGTGGTGTGTGTGGTGTGTGTGGTATATATAGTGTGAGTGGTGTGTGTGGTGTGAGTGGTGTGTGTGGTGTGAGTGGTGTGTGTGGTGTGTGTGGTGTTTGTGGTGTGTGTGGTGTGAGTGGTGTGTGTGGTGTGTATGGTGTTTGTGGTGTGTGTGGTGTGAGTGGTGTGTGTGGTGTGTGTGGTGTGTGTGGTGTGAGTGGTGTGTGTGGTGTGAGTGGTGTGTGTGGTGTGTGTGGTGTGTGTGGTGTGAGTGGTGTGTGTGGTGTGTGTGGTGTTTGTGGTATGTGTGGTGTGAGTGGTGTGTGTGGTGTGCATGGTGTTTGTGGTGTGTGTGGTGTGAGTGGTGTGTGTGGTGTGTGTGGTGTGAGTGGGGTGTGTGGTGTGTGTGGTGTGTATCACGGGGTGGGTGGGTAGATGGTGTTGTGCATGTGGTGATAGCGGTCATGGTAAGCACCGCACCACCTCCATCACCCCAACTGTGCGGTCGACCGGTCGCAACAAAACAGCATCATGCTGCGGAGGAGCGCACGGACCGCGTTCGCCGCACGAGCCAGGCCCTTTCGTTCCCGCACTACCACCTCCTCCTGCGTGTAGGTGTGAGTAAGGGTATAGAGGTGTGTGTGTAGGTGTTTAGGTGTGTAGAGGTGTGTGTGTAAGTGTATAGAGGTGTGTGTGTAGGTGTGTGTACGTGTATAGAGGTGTGTGTGTAGGTGTTTAGGTGTATAGAGGTGTGTGTGTAAGTGTATAGAGGTGTGTGTGTAGGTGTGTGTACGTGTATAGAGGTGTGTGTGTAGGTGTGAGTAAGGGTATAGAGGTGTGTGTGTGGGTGTTTAGGTGTAGAGAGGTGTGTGTGTAAGTGTATAGAGGTGTGTGTGTAAGTGTATAGAGGTGTGTGTGTAGGTGTGTGTAAGTGTATAGAGGTGTGTATGTAGGTGTGTAGAGGTGTGTGTGTATGTGTGTGTAAGTGTATAGAGGTGTGTGTGTAAGTGTATATAGGTGTGTGTGAGGTCCTGGGGGAGGGAAAATCTCTCAGCCAGGAAAACATCATGGCACAAAGTGGGGATAACACTGCTGAGGCTGCGGTGCCTCAAATATTGGAGGAGGTCACCCCCTGTGAGTGGCTGGCTGAGGTGCCATATGTTGAGGAAGTACTGAAGGCGATCTGGAGTCTGAGACCAGGAAAGGCACCGGGCAGAGATGATCTCCCAAGCGAAATGCTGAGGGAGGGTGGCGCTTGTGCACAGACTGCCCTATATGACATCATAACAACAGTCTGGACCGCTGGACGGGTACCGCAGGATTGGAAGGATGCCCTGGTGGTCCCCCTCTTTAAGAAGGGGGACCGCACAGACTGTAACAACTACAGAGGCATCTCACTCCTAAGTGTGCCGGGAAAGGTCCTGGCAAGGATTATTCAACATCACCTTGCTAGGCACGCTGAGGAGAGGCTTGCAGAACCCCAATGCGGTTTCAGGAAAGGGTGGTCCTGTACAGATGCCATATTTTCTGTCCGTCTGCTACAGCAGAGGTATAGGGAATTCCAACAAGACCTTAATCTCTGCTTTATTGACCTGGTCAAGGCCTATGATACCATCAGTAGGCCTGGGCTCTGGGTTGTTCTTCGTGCTTTCAGAGTCCCTGACCCTCTGCTCACGATCATTAAGGACCTTCATGATGGTGAGCGGGCCCGGGTAAAACTACGTGGCCGGGAATCAGAGTCTTCCCCTGTACACCTTGTGGTGCGACAGGGATGTCCTCAGGCTCCCACATTATTTAACATCTATTTCGACTGCGTAGTTCGTGAAGCCTTCAATAGCTGTACCGGGGGAATTTCCATTTGGTACAGATATAATGGGAGGCTGATCGACAACGTTATGTATGCCGATGATTTGGTAATAGCTGCTCATTCAGAAGAGGAGTTGGAGACGCTGCTGCTGAAACTGGAGCGTGCCACTAAGAGGTGGGGCCTTACCATCAGCCCCACCAAAACTAAGCACCTGCCTGGGTATTTTGTACCATCAGACACTCCACCCCCACAACTCCCAATCGGTGATGGGGCAGTTGTGGAGAGAGTGGAGAGTTTCCCATACCTGGGCAGTGTGCTTATGACCGGCTCCAGTTTATCAGCAGAGGTCTCACTCCGAATCAGTCGAGCGGCATTATCTTTTCATCGGTTGTGTAACGCTGTGTGGAAGCTACCCCTGCACGAAGCTTCAGGTCTTCTCGGCCACGGTCATTCCCTCCCTTCTCTACGCTTGCGAAACGTGGACCCCCCTAATGGAGCAACTTCGTCGGTTGGAAACATTTAGGCTGGCCTGCCTACAATCCATCCTGGGTTTAACCAGGCTGGATTGTGTGAGGAGCTCACAAATCCTTGAAAGATCTGGGCAAAGTCCCATCGGTGAGCTCCTCCGGCAGGCAAGGCTGCGTTGGCTGGGTCATGTAGCACGCATGCCCAGCTACCGCATGCCTAAAATCGAGGGGGCTAAACGGGCGCGGCGCGGGCTAGAGAAGAGATGGAGTGATGTAGTACAGGAGGACGTGGAGCTGAGTGGACTTGCCGATGACTGGTACCAGCAGTGTCAAGATCGGCCTCAGTGGAGGAGGCTCGTGAAGGACGCTACTGGGCAGTTGGAGGCAGTCGCCCTCCAACAACAACGGAGGGCGGAGGAGCGACGCTCACAACAACGAGCGGAGCGCCGGGTGGCTAAAGCACAGCAAGTTGGTACGGTAGGGGGCCACAGGTGGTGCATCAGCCAGTCATCTCGGTCATCTCGGTCAGTCGACCCGTGGCACCTGCTGGGTCTGCCCCATGACCTCCTGCCAGCGGGCGTTCGACACTTCACGTGGCCTCAAGGTGCACTTGGCCTGGCACAAGCGTCGTGGTGACGTCACCGCCACTTAGTGGCGAATGGCGGTTGTTGTTGTATAGGTGTGTGTGTGTGTAGGTGTGTAAGTGTGTAGAGGTGTGTGTGTAGGTGTATGGGGAGCGGTAGTGTAGCGGTTAGCGCGCTGCGCTATGAACCTGGCGACCCGGGTTCGATTCCCGCTCACGGCTAACACCAGTGACGATTATCTAAACCGGTCCTGGGCCTCCCCTAGGTCGACTCAGCCTTAAATGAGTACCTGGTGCGGTGTGTAAACATCGCCACTGGGGAGACAAAGGCGGTCGGGCGTGGTGCTGGCCACCCACCCCCTCGTGTACCGTTCTGGCCTTCATAGGTGCTCGCTAACAGCACTTGCCCCTACAGTCTGTTAAGGCTATACGGGGGATATTTGTCTTTGTAAGTGTGTGTGAGTGTATAGAGGTGTGTGTAGGTGTGTGTAAGTGTACGGAGGTGTTCGGGTGAGTAACCCTGGCAGCGCAACGCTGCTGGCGTCTCGTGCTGCCGCCTGTACCTCGCCTTGTCCACCAGAGGGCAACGCCTACCCACGGGTTGTGTGGCGTCAGGGTGAGAAGTGGAGGGTGGGGGGAGGGGTCCGGGGATGGGGGGGAGGGCGGCTGCTGCTGCTGCAGCGCTCAGCAAGGGGTCGTGCTTGGTGCACCACTGCCAATTCTTTATTGCATCGATCTATCTCATTCTTTGTCTCTGCTTCTATTTCCTTGCGCCCGAGTATGCACCGCTACTTGTGGTACCCTATCTGTACTCATTGGAGAGCCACGTCCAAACCACTAAATCTTCTTGTTTCTTGTGTGAAGCCCTCTCCAATATTTTATTTTATTTCTGCAAAAGGGCTGCTGCCATGACTGTGGGATGGTTGTCACGATTGACTTCAAATGTCGCGGTTCGATCTCCCAGCCTGGCCTTGAAAACATTGACCAGGATTCTTACAATTCCCTGTTTTGTCCACCCACAGTCCATCGGTGGGTCGCGTGCAGTGGGCTAAATGGCGAGTACTCCCACCTCTTTCAAGACGAATGGTCAGTGTGGAAAAGTTGGCCAAAACATACCCACCGGATCGGCACTCTAGACCTCCCTCTAGTGGAGGTTCTTTCACCAGCAGTTGCATGAGCAAGTAATTGCAGGGCTGCACCATTAACCTCACGTGTACAACAATCATCTGGTTTACGTGAATTTCAGAACTCCTTGATCCAGACCCCAGCATCCCAGTGCTGCAGGCTCAGTGCTCTGCATCGGTGTTACCATTGCGCCGTTGCTCCTCTGCAACCCCGTGCCACCCGTTGCCGCGTGTGACGTCGCTGCGCCCTGTGCACCGCACGTGTCCCCAGCCCCTGCCGCTGCTCCGCCGGGACACCGGCTTGATGCTGACGATGTCTCAGGAGCAGGCCGCCTGCCTCCTGGCCAACACCTTCTTCTGCACGTTCCCCCGGAGCAACGCCACCGGGACCCAGAGCGAGGACTCTGCCTGCCCCGACATCAACGTCAACAGGTGCAGCAGCAGCAGCCCATCACTGTGCATTACACACCGTACACCGTGTGTCATGCAGTACACACACACAGATGCAATGCTCTCTCTATGTAGAGTATTTCTTGCTGTATATGTAGCATCGGAAATGCAAAGCACACACCACACTGTATGCTTACCTGTAGTTGCGGGCACGAATCGACAGGGGGTGCCACCCTGAGTTAGAGAGAGAACCGGGACCGTTGAGAGGCCGAGTTCCCCCCCCCGACCCCAGGTGAGGGGTTGGGGCAGAGGCGTAGCTAGGGGGGGGGCAGGGGGGTACACGTGTCCCCGGGAGCCAAGGTAAAGGGGCGCCAAAAGTAGGCTTACAACGTTACATTAGAACTTATTGCGGCGGGCGCGGCAGCCTGAAACTACTGCACAAATCTACACCTCAACCTAAAAGTTGATATATCCCCCCACACACAGCCTACATGTCATGTAATTATATTTTGGTACGCGCGCCTATTAAGAACTTACATGGAAGAACGTCCCAAACAACAGATAGGCGCAGTCTTTCAGCCTTAGTCATTGGCCTGTTTTTTGGTGGCGGAAACTACAACGGCCTATTTTTAGTTCTTATTAGTGACACCACCACGCTCCAGGCGGCTGCAGCAGCTGCAGCAGCCCACGCACGTTCAATTACATCATCATGGTTTAAACACCGACTAGCGAACGGAGAGGAAGTGACTCGTTCGTGGCTATTATATTCACCAATCAATAAAGCTGTTTACTGTTTCTGTTGTCTATTATTTACATAATCGAGTTCAAACTCACGAGCTTCGTTTGAGTTAACAAACGGTTTCAACAAGTGGAGGAAGCCAGAAAAAATAAATTCTCATGAAAACAATCCTAGCCACCGCACCACAGCTTTAACTACATGGAAGGAAGCCGAACGAAGGATAATTGATGGTACTGGAATTGACGCAGTGGTTCAAGCTCAGATTCATTTGGAAAAACAACGTTGGCGAGATATATTGCAAAGAATACTCACCTGTATTAAGTTTCTGGTTTCACAAAATTTGGCACTACATGGCCATTAGGAAAATTTGAATGCGGATGATAAAAAAATGTTGGAAACTTTCTCGCGCTGATCAAACTCGTTGCGCAGTATGACCCATTGTTAGCAAAACACGTACAGCACGCAGGAGAAAATCCGGGATCAGTTTCTTATTTGTCACCGGAAATCCAGAATTAATTTATCCACATACTTGCGTCGACTGTAAAGAACCAATTGTTGAGTGATATCAGGAAAAACAAGTACTACGGTATCTTACTTGACTCAGCTCCTGATCTAGGACATAGGGAACAGCTTTCTCAGGTCATAAGATTTGTGGATGTGGATTTTCAAACTAAAAAAGTAACTATAAAAGAATCATTTTTAGGTTATATCGAGATACATGCAAAAGATGCAGCAAGCCTAGAAAGAGTCATCGTCGAGAGACTGAAATCTGACAACATACCTCTAGCCGACTGTTGGGCACAATGTTATGACAATGCTGCTGTGATGACTGGGCATATATCCGGCCTTCAACAACGAATATGTGACAAAAATCACAGAGCATTGTTTGTCAACTGTGACAACCACAGTTTAAACTTAGCAGGAGTACACTCAGTTAAACAGGATCCACTTGTCACATTTTTGGAACAGTTGAAAGTATATATTTGTTTTTCTCTCGTTCAACAATTCGTTGGGAAGAGTTAAAAAAAAGCTGTGCCCATCACAGTGAAGCTGGAGCCTGAAACACGCAGGAGTGCACGATAAGAAGCTGTTAAAGCTATCTTGAAGGACTGGATGAACTAGTAGGGCTGCTAGACAAATTATCGGAGGACGTAACTATGACGCCTGAAACCAGAAGTGATGTAGAACAGTTACAGGCATGAGTATTACATTTTAACTTCATAGTTTATTACATTTCTGGAATGTCATTCTTGGAAAAATTGATCGTGTTCAGAAGCGCTTACAGGATCCTACTATGAATTTCAAGGAAGCAGCAACTGATGTTGAATCTTTGGAGCATGAATTTATCAAGCTTCGTGATGATTTGAGCCAAGTTGCTGTAGAAAACGCCAAAACAAGATGCACAGCCTGGGGGATCGATGTGGACAGAAGAATTAGGCGACGTCGGAAGATGCCAGGAGAACTGGCAAGACATGCAGGACATTCAGCAGAAGAAGAAATTGTGCGCGTTATGAAGAGCGTATTTTATCGACTTCAACAGATGTCAACACGGTTTTTACGACTAAAAGACCTGAACACAAAATTTTGATTTCTGCTGGACGTCAAAACTCTTCTATCCAACACAGATGTCGATGCAATTCGTCGAAATTGCAAAGATTTTGAAAATTTATATGACACCGACATCAATGGCCACGAACTTTTCACAGAAATTGGAGATTGCAAAATGCTGCTCAGTAACCGGAATGAAGTTCTACCAGAAACTCCTTTGGATCTTCTTGGTTTTATTGTGTTTTATGGAGACGACATATTTCCGAATTTGCGAATTTCACTGCAAATGTTATTAACAATAGCAGTTTCAATTGCAAGCTGTGAGCGGTCGTTCAGCAAATTGAAACTTATTTTGTCGTATTTGCATGCTTCAATGGGACAAGATCGTCTCAGCGATCTTGCTCTTCTTAGCGTTGAAAGAGAAACATTGGAAAAAAACAGATGTTGATTACGTGATTGACCAGTTTGCGACAGTGACTGTAGTGAGCCATGTAATATAATTTCTATAAATTTGCTTCTTTAAATACAATGTTTCATTAAAATTTAAATTGTTATTCCTTATTCGATGTAATAGGAAAATGTGATTAAACGGGGGGGGGGGCGCCAATTTTATAGTTCGTCCCCGGGCGCAAAATATCCTAGCTACGCCTCTGGGTTGGGGGGTTATTCCAGAGCCACCTGGAAGGTTCCAGAAAGGGGGCGGTACCGGGGGTGGAGAGTCCCCGAAGTGGGTATAAAAGACGGACCCCAGGACGGCCCGAGGCAGTGCTCTGAAGACGAAGACTGAAGACCGGCTAGACTGGGACCCTGGGACCCTGGGACCCTGGGACCCTGGGACCCTGGGACCCTGGGACCCTGGGACCCTGGGACCCTGGGACCCTGGGACCCTGGGACCCTGGGACCCTGGGACCCTGGGACCCTGGGACCCTGGGACCCTGGGACCCTGGGACCCTGGGACCCTGGGACCCTGGGACCCTGGGACCCTGGGACCCTGGGACCCGACGTCCTTTTATGGGCCGGGGCCGAGCACGGACCAGTGGTCGAGACCCGCGCCTTGGCTGGGTCGGGTCAGCATAGCCTCCCCTAGGCCACCCTTAGTCGGAGGACTCAGAGCCCGTAGCCCCAGTGATAGGGCACGTTAGCCCGGCACGTTAGCCCAGAGGCCTCCCCAAGTAGTGGGAGTAAAAGGGGCTTCTGTTATAAGATTTAAATAAACCGTGTTGCCTCTAAGCAACGTCTCCAGTCTCTGTGGGAACCCACTACATATACACAAGAAATGCTGTTCTACACATAACGGCCATGCCACGTTTCAGTTCAAAGTAACGCTGCAGTACGTGCACAGGCTATGCTCCTTTACACATACTCTGTATTATACGGCACACACTTTCACGGTACTGTGTTCACGGTATATGATGCGTTACACATAGGCCATGCTGTATTATAAACTCCGTTCAAAGTATCAGTTTATACGTAGCCAATGCCACTGTACAAAGACAAAGATCCCCCTCATAGCCTTAACAGATTTTTGAGGCAAGTGGTGTTAGTGAGGACCTACAGAGGACTGGCACAGTACACAGGGGAGTGGGTAGCCAACACCACGCATTTGTCTCCCTCGTGGTGATGTGTACCCACTGTATCAGGTACTCATTTGAGGTTGAGTCGATCAAGGGGAGGCCCAGGACCGGTTCAGATATTTCCCACTGTTATACCGGTAGGAACAAGATTCCACACTGCCCACCAGGGATTATTTGTCTGTCGTGCATATGGGGAGGGGAGGGTGGGGGTGGGAGGGGTGGGGCTGGGTGGAGATGGGAGGGTGGGGAGGGGCTGAGGGAGGGGAGGGTGGGGAGGGGCTGGGGGAGGAGGGGAGGGGCTGGGTGGGGAGGGTGGGGCTGGGTGGCGGGTGGGAGGGGTGGGGCTGGGTGGGGAGGGGCTGGTCACCCCGTGGTGCCCTTATAAAACTCAACGTTTAACCTACACACTACACTATACACGACACGATACAAAACACGATACACTACACTTATACAAGTGTAGTGAGTTATCAGGGAGACAGACGACGTAGTTGAGGCACACTCTTTTATTTAACCAAAAGGCGGTAACATTACTTGAAGGGGTAACGGCCCCTTCACCCGTACTCAATGGGAAACACCCCTAGCACTATCCCCTGACTTCTCCTATTCCCAGTCCTCCGCTATGAGTGCTAGGGGAGGCTATCTGATCCGGCCCTGGTCAAGCACGGATCCCGGCACCCAGCTAACCAGGCCGTGCTCTTACAAGAGCAGCGGTCCTGTAGCTCTTGGGGCCGCGCCACTGGCTTGCCCTGCTCGGCCCTGACAAGGACAGCGAGCCAGGGGTGTTCCAGGGCCTATTCTGCCGGTCTTCAGTCTTCCCTGGTAAGCTTCTCACACACTGGACCCGAGCTCTCTGGCTCCCCGCCTTTTATAAGAATCCTCTCCGAGGGGTGGGGCTATGGGGGATCACAACGCCCCCATGCCCCCCCAGGGTTAACCGATGCGGACGTGGATGTAGACACCCGTGTGTGGGTCCAAACACCCTTGTGTTTGTCCGCCTTTCTTCCCGTAACAACCCCTAAATTTGTATTTAGTGTTGAAAAACTGGCAGGATTTTACGTACTTTGTGCTTATATGCTCAGTTATTTTGTGACTTGCTTACATTTTTACACTTTGCACTCATTTTCTTTTGTTTGTTGTTGTAACTTGCTGACCCTGTGCCTCGACTGCATATCTGTGAAAGAAGAGCTTCATAGCTTATCGGATTCCTCTTCATCCAGTCTAAATTATTTATTCTGATTTTGGAAACCAATGCAGGATAAAACGGGGGGGGGTAGAACACACTCCACATTCCACACGGAGAAAGTGGCCCAAGTTTGGGCATCAAACCCAGGTCCCTCTGTGAGTTCCAGCCCTGCCGCCTGCAAACGAACACATGTACAGTTCAAACCCCACGTGTACATTCGGTTATATACGGATGTATTTTCATAATTGGTTTCTGGGTGAGGACAAATAATGAAGCAGCCATATCTTTGCCATGTAGCCTTTCATCCAGTGTGATATCGCAAGACTAATGCCCATTTTGTAACCAGACCCACGATGGGCAAAGGTATGCTGTGTTACTGCAGCATCGTTATTATCCTGGTTAATCTATCTCCGCACGATGGTGGGGGGGGGGGAGTGCGATCTCTGCTGTAGCAGGAAGTTGGAACGGTGTCGTGCGCATCTCTTAACAGAGCGGAGCCGGCGCTGCCCCCATCCTCCGCGCTCGCCCAGGCCTCTAAATGGCTGACGGTTGTTGTGGAGGAAGAGGAGACTCCGGTGGAGGAGCTGTTGGTGCAGGAGGAGACCCTGGTGGAGGAGCTGGTGGTGCAGGAGGAGGAGACCCTGGTGGAGGAGCTGTTGGTGCAGGAGGAGGAGACCCTGGTGGAGGAGCTGTTGGTGCAGGAGGAGGAGACCCTGGTGAAGGAGCTGGTGGTGCAGGAGGAGGAGACCCTGGTGGAGGAGCTGGTGGTGCAGGAGGAGGAGACCCTGGTGGAAGAGCTGGTGGTGCAGGAGGAGGAGACCCTGGTGGAGGAGCTGTTGGTGCAGGAGGAGACCCTGGTGGAGGAGCTGTTGGTGCAGGAGGAGGAGACCCTGGTGGAGGAGCTGTTGGTGCAGGAGGAGACCCTGGTGGAGGAGCTGGTGGTGCAGGAGGAGGAGACCCTGGTGGAGGAGCTGTTGGTGCAGGAGGAGACCCGGGTGGAGGAGCTGTTGGTGCAGGAGGAGGAGACTCCGGTGGAGGAGCTGTTGGTGCAGGAGGAGACCCTGGTGGAGGAGCTGGTGGTGCAGGAGGAGGAGACCCTGGTGGAGGAGCTGTTGGTGCAGGAGAAGGAGACCCTGGTGGAGGAGCTGGTGGTGCAGGAGGAGGAGACCCTGGTGGAGGAGCTGTTGGTGCAGGAGGAGGAGACCCTGGTGGAGGAGCTGGTGGTGCAGGAGGAGGAGACCCTGGTGGAGGAGCTGGTGGTGCAGGAGGAGGAGACCCTGGTGGAGGAGCTGGTGGTGCAGGAAGAAGAGATAAGGGGGGAGACAGAGGAGGTATGGACGAAGGAGCAGGAGGAGGAGATGGTGGTGCAGGTGGAGGAGACATTGGTGGAGAAGATGGTGGAGAAGGAGATGACAAGGAAAGAGGATCAGGTGATGGTGATGCAGGAGGAGAAGAGGAAGCGAGGGAGTCTGGCCCGCATAGGGAGAACCATCCGTTCACTCCTCCGACGCGTGCTGCTGTGTGGTGGCCGGTCCACCACACAGTAGAGGTGGTGGTGGTGGTCACGGATCGTTGTGAACCACGACCACTATCACCATACCCACCACACACACCCTGCATCCATTCACCCCCCTGTGATACCCACCACCCAACGCACACCACACACACCCTGCACCCACCCACCCCATGATTCCACCCCCAGCACATTCCACACAAAGGGTTAGGGGTTTAGAGGGTTAGGGATTTATAAAGTTAAGGGTTTAGAGGTTTTGGGTTATTTCAGGGATAAGGGGTTTAGAGGTTTAGGGATTTCGAGGGTTATAGGGTTTAGGGGTTGAGGGGATTCGAGAGTTAGGGGTTTAGAGGGTTGGGGTTTAGAGGGTTAGGTGTTTAGAGGATTAGGCTATTTGGGGTATAGGGGTTTAGAGGGTTAGGGTTTTCAGGGTAAAGGGGTTTAAGGGTAAAGGAGTTTAGAGGGTAAAGGGGTTTAGAGGGTTAGGAGTTTATAGGGTTTTGGGTTTACAGTGAGGGAAAAAAGTATTTGATCCCCTGCTGATTTTGTACGTTTGTAGTACCGTCGAATACAGGTCGACACCCGGGGTTGAGGCACACTGAGGTTTATTACAGCAAACGTTGTGACATACACACTTGAGGGGGTATTGGCCCCCTCACCCGTCTATCTGAGGACACACCTCCTAGCTAACCCTAGCCTGCCTCAGAGTCCTCCTCTCGTGGACTAGGGGAGGCTATCTTGGCCCGACACTGGTCAGTCGGGCCCGGTACTCAGAGTCCAGACCAACACTGGCTCTGGCTCTGGCACCACGCCACTGGCTCGAGCCTGCGCGGTCCTGACAAGGACGGCGTACCAGGGGGAGACCAGGGCTCTATCTCGGACGTCTTCCGTCTTCTCTTCTTAGCTAACCCAACTCTCTCCAGCCCCCCGATACATTCCCCTTTTATACATCCCCCTCCCTGAGGGGTGGGGCCCCGGGGGATCGTAACGTCCGAAGCGCGGACGTCGTAGAGGGCACCTGCCCGTGCACTGACGTAGCCCCGCCCACTGTGCTAGTTTCCTGTAGGATCCCATACATATCAGCTCGACACATATTTCCTCCGTAAGACCCCTACATCACCCCCCCCTGTACAGCTCGCAGCCGTCCCGGCTGCAACATCGACAATAAAAGTTTATTCAGCCCTCGATTCCCCAGCGTGTGCCTCATTTTTTTCAACAATAACGCAACGAGAAGAACAACAGGAAGGAGGAAAAAAAATAACCCGACGAACCCCCCCCCCCCCGCGAATAAATACGAAAACCGTAGGACGAGCGTATATACACGTGTTTCTTTACCTGGAGTCCCCCCCCCAGCCCCCCCACAGAACACACACAACACACACAACACACACAACACACACCCAATAATCGTACAACGCAGCGCGGCACGTGCCGGGAACACAGCGCGGACGCCCCACACCGTGAGCACAACATGCGAATGTACACCGGAAAGAGAAGCCACAAAAGACGCAAAAAAAAAAACATTTTTCTTCTCTTTTTTTTTCACAAGAGTTTGCGCATTTTTGCGCGCGTCCTCGCCGCAGGCCCGTCACACGGGACAGGCGCGGCCGGCAGGCCCGTCACACGGGACAGGCGCGGCCGGCAGGCCGTCGGCCGGCAGGTGTTCATCACAGAGCGAGTCTGTTGCCGACGTCGCAAGACCCTCAGCATCACCTGCGGGGGTCGTCGGGCGTGAGCCCGTCACTCCCGGTGCACCTGGGGGTGGGACAGCCGGCAGCACGTTAGACGGGAGCAACGGAGAAGACCCCTCTGAGTCGGACGCCCCCCCACATGCTTGGCCACGCGCGTGTGTAGTGGGATCTCGCACCGCAACGAAGGGTTTTAGCCTGGCGGGGTGTACAAACCACCGGCGCCTCCCCCATTGAATGCGCACGCACTGAGGTCTCAGGACCTCAACCACCTCGACGGGACCCCGCCACGGTCGCAGCAGTTTAGAGGAGGACGCGAGCGGTACCTGGGGACAGTGCAACCATGCCCTGTCCCCCGGCTTCCACTGTATCACATGCGCGCGACCCATTCTGAGGCGCTCATTAGCCCTCTGCCGCCTGGCAGAATTCTGCATGGCAGCATCCCGAGCCTCCGTTAATTTTTACAGGTTGAATTTAACATGTTCGGCCAATTGAGTTTTTCCCTGCGGCGCCGGGATCTGCAGTTGGGCCTGAACAGGTGGCTCCGGTTCGCGGCCATACATAAGGAAAAAGGGGGAAAATCCCGTCGCAGCATGGGGGGCCAACCGGTATGCTGACAGGACCCCCTGAATTTTCAAATCCCAATCCGTCTGTGAGTCAGAAACGTGCTGCGACAACATCGACGTGATGGTACGATGCAACCGCTCGACCATCCCGTCGGTTTGTGGGTGATATGGAGAGGTGCGAATCTTTTTAGTGCCAAGGATCTCACAGACCTGTTTGAGCAATTTGCTTGAAAAATGTTTACCCTGGTCGGTCAGCAGCCTCTCGGGAGCACCTTTGTCAAGGACGTATCCCTGGACAAAGGCCTCCACGATGGCTGCCGCCGACTGGTTGGCCAGGGGCCAGGCCATAGGCCAGCGCGTGAAATATTCAACCCCGGTTAGCAAATACCTATTTCCCCTAGGGGTGGCGGGGAACGGTCCTAGAATGTCCAGCGCGACGAGTTCGTTCACCCGGGAAACCCTGATAGATTGCAGGGGCGGGTTCGACTCCTTCGCTGGTGGTTTGCGCTGCGCACATCTAGGGCACGATCCTAATAGATCCCCGACATCCCTTGTCATGCCCGGCCAAAAGAAATCAAGTTGGAGCAAGGCCAGGGTCTTTTGGGTACCCAGGTGGAGGAGGCGCTCGTGAGCGGCCCACACCACCCTACCCCGTAACCCCGAAGGGACCACCAGCCGGTGGCGATGGGATTTCCCGTCCCAATGCATTAACAACCCACCGAGCATTTCCCATGCGTCGGCATCACCCCTCCCCCGCCCCCGGTCCCTGACGCGGCGGCGCAACGCAAGGAGGGAAGTATCTTCCATTTGCAACCGGCCCCATTCCGTAGCAGGCAACCCCAACAGGGAATCAGAACCCTGTTGTGCGATAGAATTAGTCATTGATGCTGCGTCATCAGCAGCCGCCAAGACCGGGACAGGCAATTCAGCAGGATGCCTGCACCGACCCGACCCCAGGAGGCATGCGCATTCGGGGGTGGTCGGCATGCGTGACAGGGCGTCCGCGTTGGTGTGGCGAACGCCCTTACGGTACGTGGTCTGAAAATCAAAATCCTGGAGAACCTCCAGCCATCGAGACAATTGTCCCGATGGTTGTTGGACTCGCAGGGCGTACTGTAGCGCTGCATGGTCTGTACGGACGGTGAAACACTGTCCGTACAGATACGGCCGGTACTGCTGGATGAAGTAGACAATTGCCAGCAGTTCCCGACGCGTGACACAATATCGTTGCTCCGCTGGAGACAACACTCGGCTACCGTACGCGACCACCCGTTCGACGCCCTCGACCACCTGGGACAGCACGCCCCCAATACCTGTATTGCTCGCGTCAGTATCGAGCACAAAGGGTTTTGAAAAATCGGGATAAACCAGGGGAGGGGCATTAACCAGAGCGTCCCGAAGTGAGCGGAACGCAGCCTCCTCCTCCTGTCCCCAATGGAAACGGACCCCCTTTGACGTCAAAGCGTGCAGGGGTTTAGCAATGGTGGCAAAGTCCGCGACAAAGCGTCGGTAGTATGACGCGAAACCAACAAAGCTCCTGACCTCTCCCACCGAGGTGGGAGTCGGCCAGGAGCTGACGCACTGCGTTTTGGCGGGATCGGTAGCAATACCCGAGCGCCCTACGATGTGCCCCAAATAACGTACCGATTCGCGCAACAAATGACACTTTTGGGGTTTAAATTTCAAATTAGCAGCCCGCATTTTGAAGAAAACGGCCCGCAACCTCTGGAGATGCTCGTCAAATGTTCTGCTAAAGACGATAACGTCGTCCAAATAGATTAAACACGAATCCCACTGCAATCCAGCCAAAACCAATTCCATCAATCGCTGGAAAGTCGCCGGCGCCGAGTGTAATCCCATCGGCAACCGGTTAAATTGGAAGAGACCATGTGGCGTACGGAATGCGGTTTTAGGCTTAGATTCATCGTCCAGAGGAAGCTGCCAGAATCCCGAAAGCAAATCCAATGTGGAGAAGAATCGCGCCCCCGCCAAGGCGTCGAGCGATTCATCAATACGGGGAAGCGGGTATGCGTCAGCAACGAAAATTTTGTTGAGGCGGCGAAAATCGACGCAAAACCGCAACGATCCATCCTGTTTCTTTACCAGAACGATCGGTGCTCCCCACGGGCTGGTAGAGGGAGAAATGATATCGGCGGCTAACATGTCATCAACAGCCGATTTGACATGGTCCTTCTCGGCGGGACTCAGCCGGAAGGGATTTTGGCGTATGGGCGCGCTGTCACCAGTATCAATATGGTGACGCAGCAAATGGGTGCAGCCCAGATCGAATTTGTTTTGACTAAACACATCGGCGAATTCGCGCAATAGTGTCCTAAGTTTTTGACGCTCTACATCCGACAGGTCCGTCGATCCCGCACAAAGCGCCTGAAGCCACCCTTCATCGGTGTCCGAATGTGGAGTCGGCAGAGTGGCAGCGTGCACGTGATTTGCGACAGACTCCTCACAGGGCACCGGCGTTGCGTGAGCAAGCACGGTCCCTTGGGGAATTACCACGGCCTGCGACCCCACATTGAGGACCGCGATGAAGGGGTCCCGGTCCCCCCTTACAATGGTCTGAGCGGGAATCAAATGCGGCCCGCTAACCCCAGCCCTAGATGGCCCGAGCAGGACACCCTGGTCCCCAACACCCTTAGCGAAGGGCCTACGAAGCTTTAGGGGCACCAACATTTGTGCCCCCGGCGGCACGCGAACCGTCTGAACTACAAACGCGGGTACCGTCGCGAGCGCCGAGCGATCCGTAGTAGGGGAAGGCAAAAACGCCATCCGCCGTCCAGACGGGAGTTCAATGCAACCCTGATTAATCATAATCCGAATCGGCATTTTGCCCAAGAAATCCGTCCCCAGCAGGCACGGAACCGCCAGCGAGGAGGACACAAAAATAGGGCCGGACAATTTAATATCACCGATCGAAATTTGCGCGCGAATCTGCCCCATGATACCCAGTGAGCCCCCGTTAGCAGCGTAGAATGGCACATTAACCGGTAGCAAGGGACGACTTTGGACAGGGAGAATGTTGTATTTTAGTTCCGAAATGATGGTTGCCGACGCACCTGTATCGACGAGGATACGCACTTCGACCCCGTCAATATACCCTACTACGGCCGACGACCCCGACGGCGCAGCTAGAACGCGATGGGCCAACACGGACCACTGGGCGGGTTCGAATTCGGTCCCCATAGTGGTTCGTGTTGGCCCCACGGTGTGCAATGTTGGCCCCCCGTTCGTTGCGGTGTGTACATGTGTAACGGGTGTGTGCTTTGGCCAAACATGTGGGGTGCCGCGACTCGCCGGGTCATGTCGGTAGAGCTTGGGAGGAGGAGGAGGGCCGGCATCCCGGCGAGGCGTCGTCCCCCGCTGTCGAGGGAAGCGGCACCCCGAGGCGACGTGGCCCCGGATGCCGCAGTTATAGCAGCGCGGGAGCGCAGGTGGTGAAGGTTAAGGGTTTAGGCAGTTAAGAGTGTTGGGGGTTTATGGGTTGCGGTTTTATAGGGTGAGGTGTTTAGACGGTTGGGGTCTTAAGGGGAAAGTCCTTCAGAAGATTTGGTGTTTAGAGGGTTAGAGTTTAGAACGTTTTGAGTTTAGAGGGTTTAGAGAGTTACGTGTTTAGAGGTTTATGGGTTTTAGAGGGTTAGGGGTTTAGAGAGTTACGTATTTAGAGGTTTTTGTGTTTCGATTGTTGGATGTTGAATGGTTTAGATGGTTAGTAGTTGAGGTTATAAGGGTATGTGTTTAGGGGTTTAGAGGTATCGGGGTTTCAAGGGTTAGTGATTTACAGTGTTAGAGGTTTAGTGGTTTGAGAGTTGAGGGTTTAACACGTAGACTTTCACAACTAATATTGTCCATAATAAAGTTTTTTTTCGTTAGTCTCCAACACTAAATGGCACTTTTTGTTGATGTGACAAATTTTACTAATTGGCTGTTTCAGGTGGTGGTTGGTTTAACGACACGTTTATATTTACATAATCTAACAAAAAAAACCTTTATGGGTTTAGAGGGTTCCGGGTGTAGTGGATTATGTGTTTAGAGGGTTAGCATTTTAGGGGCATAGGTGTTTTAAGGGTTAGGTGTCTAGAGGGTTCGTTCTTTAGAGGGTTGGGGTTTAAATGTGTTGGGATTAGGTTACAGATTTAGGGTTTTAGAACGTTAGGGGTTTGAGGGTTAGGGTTTTAGAGGTTGAGGATTTAGGAGGTTATGAGTTCAGAGGGTTAGGGGTCTCGAGGGTTAGTTCTTTAGAGGGTAGTGGTTTAGATTGGTTGGTATTTAGAATGTTAAGGATTTAGGGTTTTAGAAGGTTAGGGTTTCAAGGCTTAGAGGGTTAGGGATTCAGAGGGTTTAGAAGTTTTGGTTTTTAATGGCTTAGACGGTTAGGGTTAAAAGAATAAGGGGTTTAGAGAGTGAGGGTTTTGGTGGGTTAGGGTTTTAAGGGTAAAGGGGTTGAGGGTTAGGGGTATAGGAATTTAGAGGGTTAGGGGTTGAGATGGTTAGTGTTTTGGTGGTTTAGAGTTTAAGCTTTTAGAGGGCGAGGGGTTTAAAGATTAGGGTTGTAAGGGTAAATGGGTTGAGAGGGTTAGCGGTTTAGATGGTTATGGATTTAGATAGTTAGGGGTTTAGAGGGTTTTAATTGTTCGAGGTTTAGTGGTTAAGGTCTCTGTGCGAGTCCAACATGTTTGTATGAGTCTATGGTAAGATAAAAAGAGTTCAGTTTAATTTGTATATTTCGAAACAATTTGTTTACCTTTCCTGTGATGTTTTTGTATTGTATTTTTGTTGTTATTTTCTGACCCACCCGATTGGACGTCTGTGAAAACATCGTTATAGCTCAGATTCATCCAGTATAAATAAATATTCAAATTCAAATTCTATTGACATCTGTGCGAATCTATGGATTTCTGTGAGTTTTTGGGCCTTTGAGTGTATGGATCTCTGTGTGAGGCTATGGGTCTCTGTGCATGTCTATCGGTCTATGTGAGTATGGGGTCGCTGTGTGAGTCTGAGTGTCTGTAGTAATGTATGAGTCTCTGTTGGAGTCTATGGGTTTCTGGGTATGGTTGTTTGTGCGAGTCTTACATGCACAAATTTAACTTAAAATAGCCATTGAGGGTTGCGGAATCCAAGTTGAATATTAAGTTCCCTGCAGTGCAAGCCAGCTCTCTAGTCGTGTCATCAAACAGCCCCTTTAATTCTTTATAATAATAAAATAGACTTACTCCAGGAGATCCACACTGAGTCACAGTCGGGTCCTGAATTGTTTTTTTACATTTTCGACGAATGAATGATGAGTTCTTACACAAGTGGAGGGGGGGGGAATTCGAGAGACTTGCACCGTTGTTTCAACTGCCATAGAAACAAACTGGTGACCTTAGGATCATCGCAAATCCAGTGTGCTAACCATTACACTGTGGCAAATCACCCACACGCTCACTCACCGAGCTACACGCTCACCTGTACACACATTCACTCAGGACCGCAGCTCACAACACTTCTCTTTCTGCTTCTTCTCTTTTACTGACCCCATGCATAAAACATCAAGGTGCCTTACAATGGGGGGGGGGGGTAAGAAGTGGCTAAGTTAAAATTCGAGATGCTTTCTTAAAAGATAAATATTTTTAGGGGGGACCTGAAGGCCCAAACTGAACTAGACTCCCTGACCAACTTTGACAGAGAGTTCCAAAGTCCAATGGCCACCGAAGCAAAATCCCGGTCGCCCATGGACCACTTTGAGCTTTCTTCTCGCGACACAAAGATCTAAATCAGCGATTCTGATGATGCAATTTACATGAAAGTGACGCTTCACAGTGGACGTTACAATTCCCGCTGATGGCATTACTACTATAATAGCCCAGAAATGTGTGTAATGCACGTGACGTCACTCCACATACCCCCTCCCCCGTCATTAATAATAAAATAATCATGAGCGGGTGGATTTTTACACTCACGCGGAAGGCCGAGTGGAAAGATAGTTTTTCGCAAAGTTGCTTCAAATGACGTTTCTTTACAGAAAGTAAAAAATAAATATACGCAGCAGTGCTAAATCCGTACGTGACGTCACTGCAAAAGAGACACCCCCCCCTCATTCATAATCATGAGCGGGTGGATTTTTACATTCCCGCAGGTTGATTGGAAATAATTTGTTTTACGCAAATTAACTTTAAATTTGACGTTTCTTTATTGAAATGTAATCAAATCAATATTTCTACGCAGCAACAAAGTGTATTTGGTGTCTTTATTTATTTCTTCAGCACCTGAAACAAAAGGTAAGTCTAATTTTTGCTTCTAAATTATTATAAAAGTAGCCTATAGCCCGTCCAAGGACGGGTGTATTGCAGTTAATCTGAAATATTCAATCGAAAATAAAGACCCGCTCATGATTATTAATGAGGGGGTGGGGCCAGGGTCCACATGAGTGACGTCATCATTCCATGATTATTGATGAAGGGTGGGAGCTCCATGTGGAGTGACGGAATCCGCTCATGATTATTGATCAGGGGGGGAACTCCATGTGGAATGACATCATCCACTCTTGATTATTAATGAGGGGGTGGGTGGCGTGGTCCACATCAGTGACGTCATCCGCTCATGATTATTAATTAGGGAGTTTGTGTCCCGCGCGTGACGTCACTCCACATGCCGCACCCACGTCATTAAGGTAGAGCAGAATTATTATTTGTTGCAAATTCGCTTTAAGTTTCACGTTTCTTTATTTAAAATGAATCTAATAAATAATTCTACGCGGCAACAAATTGGATTTGGGGTCTATATTTATTCCTAAGATAAGTATAATTTATGCGTCTACATTTTGGTTAAATAGACATTTCTCGGTGATTTTCCAGATATTGTATTGCAATCCAATTTATTTGCACCCCAGCGACCGAAAGCAGAAAATAATAAAGTATCAGAGCAGTGAATTAGAACAAATTGAAGGTCAGTTATATACAGTGCTACAGTGAAATGCAATGAAGTGTTTTATGACATAATTTCGTGCAAGATTCACTGCCATTCAATTAACACAAGATACAATTATACTCTGCTAATTTTTTTCGTAAATATTACAGCTTCCGTCCTAGGATGGGCAAAGAAGCTAGTTTGATAAGAGTAGGCCAATGTGTGTTGCTGTCACGGTTCAAATTTTCCAAATTCATAAATGACCGACAAATTCCTCAATTGGCATTCCACAAAGCAACATCACAACATGTAGCTACTGCAGACTACTGTATGTGCTGTACTGCGCCTTCGTGATAGACTTGCGCTGTAAGCCTTGCGATTGTACACCTCCCCCTTTTATATCGTTTAGAAAATACGTTGTCACTTCATTATCAACACCACCGCTACCCGACTAGCGTTGCCTCAACCCACACTCATGTCGCTGACAGCATCGTCTGCCCTTTCTCGTAACCGTCGCCTCTCAACCTTCACCTCCACCTAACCCTGTACACAAACTACTTTGCATCGCGCATAAAGAAATGTTCTGTACTGTGGAGTACAATATAGTAATTACGCATGATATTTTAGTGATTTTATTTTCATAATGTACTGCTAATAATGTTTTAACGTTTACTGCCGAAACTAGTATTGAGTGTAGTATTTTTAGTAATTGAATGTAATGTTGCGGATACGTCTAGGATGAAGATGCACGCATTAACACGGCTTCAGCATTGTTTAGTCCTCGTGGCAAAATTGCGTTGATTTACGTCGTTTCGGTATTCGTTGTCGCACATTTAAGGAAAGCATCCCCGACATAAACCGGGGTATTACTGTCAACTAAATTATTATTATTCAAGACTTACCACCTCACGTGTAGGTCGTCGCGATCGCATGCTAGAAGCTTGCACATTTGCCTGTTTCTCATTACGAACGTGTCCCAAGGCCTTGTTCAGATCACCTTGAGTGTGGGCCAAGGCAACTGCGTGCACGGACAGTGACCCACACTCGGCGCGGAGACGTGCCACCACCCCACGCACCTCGCGGCTGTACAGGTACATGTGGCGCACACTCACATTCACCTCCACCTGTCAGGAGGACAGAAACAAGAGTTAGGGACAAGGACATTTTTATTATTGTTACACTTCCTGACCCAGAAAATCCTAAGTCTCAAGAATATTTTTAACGAGGGTCATGCCATTTTTTTGGCAGCAGGAGGGGATGATGATTGCATCTGTCATCCGAATTCAGTAATTTTGCAAGTAATTTCCAGCATTGGGATAGATGAGCAATACATGTTCAATTGGAAGGGGTTTTTTATTTTATGGGAGGAAATCCATGTGTAGTGAGTCCAACTGAGTTGCAGAAGTTCTTCTTCAGAGGCAACACAGTGCATCGCACGCCGTGCTCTGCTAGAGCCGGCATCACTCTGCAACACACACGATGCTGTCCGGCACCATACAGTGACATCCCCAATGTCACTCACTACACATGTGTAGAGTAGTATGACGACATGACATCATGAGCGCTGTGAGGCGCAATGACGTCATGTCACGGGAAATACTTAAGGGGGACCCCGTGGCGAAAGCGGGGTCGTTGTGGGAGCCCGGGATGGTGAGCATCTTAAGAAGGTCTCTCCTGCTCGTGACCGGACGGTGTTGGCTGATCCCCCGTCCGGGTTCTACGAGTAGGAGAGCCGAAGATACAGCCAGGGGTAGGGCTCAGAGAAGTCTGCAAGAGCCGGTTAAGATTACGTGGGGTGCTGCTCTCCTCGGTCGGGTGGTGTTGGATAAGCCCCCATCCCAACTCGAGTGAGAGGCCAAGAGATAGCCCAGGCTAGGAATAGATAGAGCCTGACGTCCGCGTCAAGGACTGAGTGTAGGGACACATACCTCTGGTGTGTTTTGTTACCTCTGTGTTAATAAACTGGCGCAAGCCCTTACTAAGAGTTCAGTCTACGAGTCGTCCATGTACAGCAGGTGGAGAACATACACACTCCTCAATTAAGCCCACAAATCAACTATGCATCATAACGCTGGCCGTGGAAACCTAAGTTTATGAATAAAATAATTGACGTGGCTCAGCGGTAGTGCATTTGCCACTTGTTGCAGAGGTTTGCGGTTCTATTCCGACAGGCCGTCCTGGTTAATACTAAGATGTACGAGCCGTAAATTAAACGCCATCGGCTTCACAGGGGACATCGTATATCCCGTTTAACACGTAGGCTTTCACGACGAATATCATCCATAAGAGGTTTGTTTTGTTAGATCGTGTAAATATATGTGTCGTTAAAATCCACCACCACCCGACACAGCCAACTAGTAAGGGTTGTAATGTAAACAGAACATGCCAATTTGTCACTAGTACAGCACACTGGTGTGTTGGAGAGCCAAGCCACAACATTTACAATCTGAGTACGATGTTTTTCCAGTATTACAACTAGCTTCATCAGGCGACAGACAGATTTGTGGAAAAGTCCACCTGTTTTGTTCCTTATATAGAGGCATAGATGTGGTGACCACACTTCACGCTCTTGCGCAAAGTGGAGGGGGGGGGGCGAATAATGAGTCAACGTACATTATGCATGTGCATTATACGAGCCCTTTAATCTTGTCCTTCCAGTCCATTGTGTGTATTAAAATAGCCATATCAATGACAATACTATATTCTATCAAAAAAAATAAAAAATATATTTTGAAACAATCTTTTTTTATATGTTATGTTTTGGCTTGGGTCTAATTGTCAACGCTCAACTTACGTAGGCTGTAATTGACCACGGTCCCTTACATTATGGCAAGCCTCGGGGCCACTTCCTGGAGTTGTGGAGTTCTGCCATTACTCATACGGTACATTTCATTAAAGCGTGTTTAAAAAAAAGTATTTTAAAATATTACTTATCCAAAAGAAGTTTTAGCATCTGTATTATTAGTGCTGTTACCAATACCTCAATGAAGCCCTCATATATTGCTCATACATGTGCAATAATACAGGTCGACAACAAGCGACTGTGTTCATTCAGACGCTGTCTTTCCGACAGACCTGTTCTTCACCTGAGGACGGCTGCTTGCGCTGTGGCCGAAACGTCGTGAAAATTGTATTTTATTATGTTTTATTTTTATTATTTTATTATTTCCCTTCTACGTGACTTTACCGAAAGAACCAAGAAGAAGCGACTGTGTCTCCGTCTGTTTATTTCTTCGTTATATGGACAGCTCGCGTTCCGCTCTCTCGGACGTTCCACGGCGCGTCGCGTGAGCTGGCAAGTCCCGCTCTCACGCCATTCTCTCGCTCTCGGCGCGTCGCGTGAGCTGGCGTCCCGCTTCCCCGCTCCCGCGCACCGCTGGCAGACGGCGCGCTGGGAGCCGTCTCCGCGTCGCCAGGTGGCCGATGGCTCACGGAGACCCGCGACGTGGTCCAGCTTCCAGCTCTCACCAACTGACCTCGAGCCCCTTCCGGCTCTCCATTATATCCCCTTCCCGCGTCACCCAGACTCTGCCCTTCACCACACCCCTTAAGAACTTTCCAGATAATACCACCCCCTAGCGCCCGCGGGCTCCACCCTTGAACCCTTTACCCGATGGCTCGTATCGCCTGGATGGCTTAGGGGCTGGGGCGGCGAAGCCCCAGCCTACGCTCGCATTACACATGTAAGAATTAAAGCTGTTGGGAATGCATCCCCAAATATACAATTGTCTAATGAACTCCTTTATGCGCCGATTTGATTAGTGGCCACTTCTCCAGCATACACATTTTGAGCGCTAAGCGAGGTCTGCCTGTACAATAATTTTCACTATTATTATTCAAGCATACAAATACCTCTCTAGACGTGGGCAGCATGGCTCGACCTCTGGTCTTGCTCCGTGAATTGCCGGCATTCTCGCAGACGCCCCATGCCTCACTGCATGCAGCTAAAGACATGGCTGTACTCTCCAATTGCTGTCAAATGAGAAGAGAGTTTAAAACACCATGAAGCACTTTTCTTGACACTGCAACACCACCACACCATCTTGACTAGTTTTACCGTGTCAATGACCACATATGCCAATGCAATTTATATACAGTGAGGGAAAAAAGTATTTGATCCCCTGCTGATTTTGTACGTTTGCCCACTGACAAAGAAATGATCAGTCTATAATTTTAATGGTAGGTTTATTTGAACAGTGAAAGACAGAATAACAACAAAATCCAGAAAAACGCACGTCAAAAATGTTATAACTTGATTTGCATTTTAATGAGGGAAATAAGTATTTGACCCCCTCTCAATCAGAAAGATTCCTGGCTCCCAGGTGTCTTTTATACAGGTAACGAGCTGAGATTAGGAGCACACTCTTAAAGGGAGTGCTCCTAATCTCGGCTTGTTACCTGTATAAAAGACACCTGTTCACAGAAGAGTTTTAGAAGGTTATGGGTTTAGAGGTTTTGATATTTAGGGGATTAGGGGTTTATAAGGTGAGGGGTTTAGTGGGTTACGGTTTTACAGGTTGAGAAGTTTAGACGGTCTGGGGTTTATAAGGTTAAGGGTTTAGGCAGTTAAGAGTGTTGGGGGTTTATGGGTTGCGGTTTAATAGGGTGAGGTGTTTAGACGGTTGGGGTCTTAAGGGGAAAGTCCTTCAGAGGATTTGGTGTTTAGAGGGTTAGAGTTTAGAACGTTTTGAGTTTAGAGGGTTTAGAGAGTTACGTGTTTAGAGGTTTATGGGTTTTAGAGGGTTAGGGGTTTAGAGAGTTACGTGTTTAGAGGTTTTTGTGTTTCGATTGTTGGATGTTGAATGGTTTAGATGGTTAGTAGTTGAGGTTATAAGGGTATGTGTTTAGGGGTTTAGAGGTATCGGGGTTTCAAGGGTTAGTGATTTACAGTGTTAGGGGTTTAGTGGTTTGAGAGTTGAGGGTTTAACACGTAGACTTTCACAACTAATATTGTCCATAATAAAGGTTTTTTTGGTTTAGTCTCTAACACTAAATGGCACTTTTTGTTGATGTGACAAATTTTATTAATTGGCTGTTTCAGGTGGTGGTTGGTTTAAGGACACGTTTATATTTACATAATCTAACAAAAAAAACCTTTATGGGTTTAGAGGGTTCCGGGTGTAGTGGATTATGTGTTTAGAGGGTTAGCATTTTAGGGGCATAGGTGTTTTAAGGGTTAGGTGTCTAGAGGGTTCGTTCTTTAGAGGGTTGGGGTTTAAACGTATTGAGATTAGGTTACAGATTTAGGGTTTTAGAACGTTAGGGGTTTGAGGGTTAGGGTTTTAGAGGTTGAGGATTTAGGAGGTTATGAGTTCAGAGGGTTAGGGGTCTAGAGGGTTAGTTCTTTAGAGGGTAGTGGTTTAGATTGGTTGGTATTTAGAATGTTAAGGATTTAGGGTTTTAGAAGGTTAGGGTTTCAAGGTTTAGAGGGTTAGGGATTCAGAGGGTTTAGAAGTTTTGGTTTTTAATGGCTTAGACGGTTAGGGTTAAAAGAATAAGGGGTTTAGAGAGTGAGGGTTTTGGTGGGTTAGGGTTTTAAGGGTAAAGGGGTTGAGGGTTAGGGGTATAGGAATTTAGAGGGTTAGGGGTTGAGATGGTTAGTGTTTTGGTGGTTTAGAGTTTAAGCTTTTAGAGGGCGAGGGGTTTAAAGATTAGGGTTGTAAGGGTAAATGGGTTGAGAGGGTTAGCGGTTTAGATGGTTATGGATTTAGATAGTTAGGGGTTTAGAGCGTTTTAATTGTTCGAGGTTTAGTGGTTAAGGTCTCTGTGCGAGTCCAACATGTTTGTATGAGTCAATGGTAAGATAAAAAGAGTTCAATTTAATTTGTATATTTCGAAACAATTTGTTTACTTTTCCTGTGATGTTTTTGTATTGTATTTTTGTTGTTATTTTCTGACCCACCCGATTGGACGTCTGTGAAAATGTAGTGGTGGTATTGACGTGCGCCGACTGTGACAGTGATGGATCACGGGGCGGCGCGGGGTGCGGGGTTGGGCACGCGTTGTGGGCGTGGTGTGGACGCGCGCGCCGGGAGTGACAGATGACGGGGCGGCGCGGCGTGAGTGGTGAGGCACGATGAGATGTGGGAAAAGAGGATCGTAGCCAGCGCCCGGCGATTGGTCGAATAAGTGGGTGCTCGCAGCGACGTCCGCAGGTGGGGTATAAAGGGGGACGCGCGAGAGCACTCGGGGAGAGTTACCCAGTTGAAGACCCGAAGACGGAGCTGAAGACCTAGTGCATCCGAGTAGCTCAGTGGCGTTAGTCGCCGAGTAGCTAAGTGGATGTTGGTCATCCGAGTAGCTCAGTGGGCGTTAGTCGCCAAGTAGCTAAGTGGGTGTTTGTCACCCGAGTACTAAGTGGATGTTGGTCATCCGAGTAGCTCAGTGGCGTTAGTCGCCAAGTAGCTAAGAGGATGTTGGTCATCCGAGTAGCTCAGTGGGTGTTAGTCGCCAAGTAGCTAAGTGGGTGTTTGTCACCCGAGTACTAAGTGGATGTTGGTCATCCGAGTAGCTCAGTGGGCGTTAGTCGCCAAGTAGCTAAGTGGGTGTTTGTCACCCGAGTACTAAGTGGATGTGGGTCATCCTAGTAGCTCAGTGGGCGTTAGTCGCCAAGTAGCTAAGTGGGTGTTTGTCACCCGAGATACAAAGTAGGTGTTAGTCACCTGTAACCAAGTTTGATAAAATAAAGAGTGTGTTACCCGTGAAGTCGTCTCCCGCCGAGTTACTACATTACAACTGGCGTCAGAAGTAAACCTGTCTTCAAGAAGTATGGACACAAGGAAGACTACCCGTACCCACGAGCGAGGTCGGGATGACGACGGCGTACCGGGGACACCGACCTCGGGAGTAGAGGACGAGGAGTTGCCGCCGATGCAGCACTTCGCGGTGATGGCCGACGCTCCGCTTGCCTCCGACACCGGCCTCCAGGACGCGCACGCCCGGTTGGCGGAGTTGCTACTCGCCGCCGCCGCTGTCTTGGCCGACATCTCCGTTCCGGCGAGCGGAAAAACGGCTGCGGGGGTCGTGGAGGAAGCGACGGTGGAGGATTCCCGCCAAAGGGCGCTTCGCGCCAAAAGTCTGGAAGTTGCCGCCGTTTTTGGGGGGCCGCCACCGATTGGCGGGAAAGACGGACGCCACGTGGCCGGACACCTCCGCGCAGCGCAGCCCACGTCATCGGCGCGCGCCGGAGCCCTCCATTTTGCGCCTGACAACCGAGCCGACATTTTACACAACTCCAGCGGAGCGCGGGAAAATCTCTCCGACGTCGACGACGATCGGGTCCTCCAGCAAAGATTGCCCGCGCTGTCGGCGTTCAAGGCGGATGGGGGCGACTGGGGAGCCTTCCAACGAAGGTTCCTCGCTCATCAGGAGATGTCGGGGTGGTCCGACACCACTGCCCTGCGTGCGTTGCCAGCGATGCTTGACGACGACGCGCTTGCAGCCTTCACATCTGCTGCAAGGTCGTCCCGCTCTACGCTCCAGGCCGCACTACACCTGATGGCGAAGGTGTTCGGGCCGCCCTCCACGTGCCGCCACCAGTTCTACGATCGGCGGAAGGTGGCTGGGGAAACGACGCTAGCCTACCGCACGGCACTGCTCGCCTTGGCGGACGCGGCTTTTCCCCGCATGGATAAGGAGGGGAAGGACGCCATGGTGACGGAGCAGCTGCTGGTGTTGGCCCACGAGTTGGGGGTCCCCATCAACGTGGCAGACGAGATGGAGATCTGCTCCCTGGCGATCGCCACGAGCATTCACGCGTACGAGGTCCTCAAACGCAAGCCGGGGGTCGTCTGCAAATGGCCGGGGAATGCGGCACTGGCCGCCACGATCGCCGAACCTCAGCCAGCTGCGGTGCAGGAGCGGGGCTTCGCTGCATCGTGTCCGGGGGAGTGGAGAACGGGAGGTCGTTCGCCCACACGTTCGCCCCGCAAGCTGGAGCAACCGAAACCTACGACGTCCGTCGTCTGCTACAACTGCGGCCTTCGGGGTCACGTCGCAGCCGGGTGCCGGGCCCCGCGTCCGCGCGCCGCAGGACCCCGTCGGGACGACGACCAGGGCCACAAGTCATCCCAACAAAACCCGGCAAGTCGCGGCACCTCACACGTTCGGTCCACAAACACGGCACATTCGGGTCGCCGCTTCGCGGTGGGGGGTTCGCGGTTGGGTGCCGGGGGTTCAATTCGGCGAGGGGGGTCCGTACGCGGCCCGCAAGCAGTCGAGTGGTCCGAATTGGCCCACAGGATCGTGGCTGCGTCAGCCGGGTCGTCCGTGGTAACGGGGTTCATTGACGGGGTTGAGGTCCGGGTGCTTGTTGACACGGGTGCGTCGGCCACCATCATCTCGGACCTTATTTATAACATTCTTCCCGTCCAAAGTAGACCCCTTCTGCCAGTAGACGTGCCATTTTATGCGGCGAATGGGGGATCCCTGGGGATCATCGGCCAGATTCGGGCGACTATTTGCATTGGGGACATTAAATTAGCGGGCCCTATTTTTGTATCATCATCGCTGGCCGTTCCCTGTTTGCTAGGTACGGACTTTTTGTCAAAAATGCCCATCAAAATTCTTATTGATCAGGCCTGCATAGAGCTTCCGTCAGGTCGGCGGGTTGCCTTCTTGTCGAGCCCTATCAAAGTGCGCACGGTTTGTGCGACGGTGCAGGCGCTGGCGACTCACACTGTACGGGTACCCCCGGGATCGCAAATGTTAGTACCCCTTCGGTTCAGGAAGCCACTCGAGGTGGGTGCGGAGGCACAGGGGGTGCTGTTGGGGCCGTCAAACAGAGCCAGTAAGGGCCTCGACTTAGCGGTTGCTCAAACCGTGGTGAGAGGGGACAGTGAGCCGTTCGTAATGGTCCTGAATACGGGGTCGCGGCCGGCCGTAATTGCGCAGGGAATGGTGCTGGCTCACGCCGCGCCGCTGCCCGTTGAGGAACGGCTCGTGGCTCAAGCAGATTTTACTGTCGAGTCGCATCCTCAAAGTGATGAGGGGACTGAGTGGTTGGACTCGCTGTGTGCGGGTTCTGCTAACTTGTCCGGGGTGCAATTGGGAGCATTGAGGGGTTTGCTCATCGAGTTTGCTGACGTGTTCAGCAAACATAAGTACGATATCGGCTGCACTGACCTGTTGCGCCACCACATAGCTACAGGGGACGCGGCCCCTATTCGTCAGAATCCCTTCCGGTTCAGCCCGGCCGAGAAGGAACATGTGCAATCGGCGGTTAATGATATGTTGGCGGCCGATATCATTTCGCCCTCTTCTAGTCCGTGGGGTGCTCCTATTGTCCTAGTAAAGAAACAGGACGGGTCCTTGCGGTTTTGTGTCGATTTCCGCCGCTTAAACAAAATCTCGATGGCGGATGCGTATCCGCTCCCCAGGATGGATGAGTCGCTGGATGCCTTGGCGGGAGCGCAGTTTTTTTCCACACTCGATCTGCTTTCTGGATTTTGGCAATTGCCACTCGATAACGAGTCTAAACCTAAAACTGCTTTCCGGACACCTGGGGGCCTTTTTGAATTCAACCGTTTGCCCATGGGCTTACATTCCGCTCCCGCCACGTTCCAGAGACTCATGGAATTGGTTTTGTCGGGCCTCCAATGGGATACCTGTTTGATTTATCTTGACGATATTATCGTCTTTAGTCGGACTTTCGAGGAGCACCTCCAGCGACTGAGAGCGGTGTTCCTCAGGATGCGTTCCGCTAAGCTTAAATTTAAACCGGCTAAATGTTTTCTGCTTCGGGAATCGGTCAGGTATTTGGGCCATATCGTCAGTCGTTCAGGGATCTCGACGGACCCTGCTAAGACGCATTGCGTCAGCTCATGGCCAACGCCAACCTCGGTCACGGAGGTTCGTAGTTTCATTGGTTTTGCCTCCTATTACCGTCGTTTTGTCAAGCAATTTGCCACCATAGCCAAGCCCCTGCACGCTTTGACGGCTAAGGGTGTGAGGTTTCACTGGGGGGCAGAGGAGGAGGATGCGTTCTGCTCCCTCCGTGACGCTTTGGTGCAGGCTCCCCCCTTGTGTTACCCCGATTTCACACAACCGTTTTTGCTTGACACGGACGCCAGCAATACGGGTATCGGGGGGGTGCTCTCACAGTTGGTCGGGGGGGTTGAACGGGTGGTCGCCTACGGTAGTAGGGTTCTTTCCCCCGCAGAACAACGCTATTGCGTAACTCGTCGTGAATTGTTAGCCATTGTGTTCTTTACACAGCAATTCAGGCCGTATCTTTACGGCCGTCATTTTACGGTCCGGACGGACCATGCGGCTCTACAATACGCTATGCGCGTGGCGCAGCCATCGGGCCAATTGTCCCGATGGTTGGAGGTCCTTCAAGACTACCAATTCACGACGATTTACCGCAAGGGGTTGCGGCACTCAAACGCGGACGCCTTGTCGCGGTTGCCGCCGTGCACGGACTGCACATGTTTGTTGGGATCAGCGCGGTGCAAACCCCCGGTCGCCGGCACCCCGGGAGTTGCGCTCGCCGCCACTGACACCCCGGGAGAGGACGCCCCCACGGGGAGGGATTCGCTGTTGTCGTTGCCCCTCATTGAGTGGGGCCGCCTCCAGATGTCCGACAGCTCCCTACTTACGCTGCGTCGGAAAGTTGGCGCTCCCGAACAAGGGGAGGCGCGGGTCGGTTCCTGGGTGTGCAGACAGGGCCTGTTGATGAGGTGGGACAACATGTCCCGGCGTCACGTGCTCGTTGTGCCTGTTGCTATGCGGGGTAGGGTTGTTCTGGCAGCTCATGAACGGCTCATGCATCTGGGTTTTCACAAAACGCTCGCCCTAATCCAGCGAGACTATTATTGGCCGGGGATGGGTAACGACGTGGCGAATATTCTTAAGGGATGCGTAGGGTGCGCCAAAAGGAAACCGCCACCATTGGCAGCTAATCCACCGCTGCAATCCATTCAGGTTTCGCGTATAAACGAATTGGTAGCGTTGGACATCTTGGGGCCCTTTCCGGTTACACCAAGGGGAAATAGGTTCCTGCTGGTTGGCGTGGAATACTTCACCCGATGGCCTATGGCATGGCCGCTCGCCAACCAGTCGGCTGCGGCGGTGGCGGACGCCTTTGTCCAGGGTTATGTGTTGGACAAGGGCGCCCCCGAACGCTTGCTGACGGATCAAGGGAAGAATTTTTCGAGCGTTTTGTTGCGCGAGGTGTGCGACCTGTTGGGTACAAAGAAAGTGCGTACTTCCCCCTACCACCCGCAGACTGACGGGATGGTTGAGCGTCTGAACAGAACGATTACGTCTATGTTGTGCCAACAGGTCTGCGACGATCAGGTTGATTGGGACTTACAGGTGCCGGGGGTACTCGCGGCCTATCGAATGGCCCCTCATGCGGCGACAGGGTTTTCCCCATTTTTTCTTATGTATGGGCGGGAGGCCGATCCGGCCATGGACGTCCAACTGGGGATTTCCCAGCCACGTGCAAAATCTAAATTGGCAGACCACATCAAATTTAATATCGCCAAATTGACTGAAGCGCGGGAGGGGGCAAGGTTGAATTCGCGGTCGCGGCAAATTGCAAACGAGAAATTGCATGAGCGGAGGGTGCATACGCATGATTGGAAACCAGGCGATAAGGCCTGGCTGCATTGTCCACATGCACCGTTGGCTACGTCCCCCAAGTTGTTGAGACCTTGGAGGGGACCGGTGGAAATTGTGCGGGTTGCACGGCCCCAGAGTATACAGATTAAATGGGGGAAACGCCGTTGGTATGTGCACCCCTCCCGACTGAAGCCCTATGCGGCACCGTGTGACCCCGTTCTGTGCCGTGACGACCGGGCGTGTGATGTGACCGTCGACTCGGGGAGGGAGGTGTCGCAGGCTGATCCTCACGTGTCTCCACCTGACCCACCCCCAGGTGCCTCGGGCTTGACGGCTGCTGACCGTCGAGAGCCTGAACCCCGGGGCACGCACGAGTCCTCGATGCCTGGCCGATGTCTTCCTGAACCGCCGGCACCACCGGACGTTCAACCGCGTCTGGTGCCGTACGACGGACCGGCAAGGCGGACTCGGGCTAGGTCTCAACAATTTTCATGAGGACGGTTTTTTTTGTGCTCTACACCGAGCTCGCCCGGTGTTCCCCTCTGCCGGGGTAATGTCCCGTTGTAGGGACGCTCGGAAGAAAAGGGGACACTGCACGAGTCGAAAGAAAAAAAAAAAATTTCCATTTATTTTTTTTTGTATACACATTGCTATTGTCACTCGCCGGTTTGTATATATTGTTCTATTGTCGCGGTGGCATTGGTTGAGGGTTGCGGATGGTGGTGTTCGCGTCGTGTTGTGTTGTTAGCTTAGTTGTTGTGTTGTGTTACGGGGCACACAGGGAGGGTTTGTATATTTTTGTAGCAGCCGGGGCGGCTGCGAGCTATGTGGTAGGGGGTGATGTAGTGGTGGTATTGACGTGCGCCGACTGTGACAGTGATGGATCACGGGGCGGCGCGGGGTGCGGGGTTGGGCACGCGTTGTGGGCGTGGTGTGGACGCGCGCGCCGGGAGTGACAGATGACGGGGCGGCGCGGCGTGAGTGGTGAGGCACGATGAGATGTGGGAAAAGAGGATCGTAGCCAGCGCCCGGCGATTGGTCGAATAAGTGGGTGCTCGCAGCGACGTCCGCAGGTGGGGTATAAAGGGGGACGCGCGAGAGCACTCGGGGAGAGTTACCCAGTTGAAGACCCGAAGACGGAGCTGAAGACCTAGTGCATCCGAGTAGCTCAGTGGCGTTAGTCGCCGAGTAGCTAAGTGGATGTTGGTCATCCGAGTAGCTCAGTGGGCGTTAGTCGCCAAGTAGCTAAGTGGGTGTTTGTCACCCGAGTACTAAGTGGATGTTGGTCATCCGAGTAGCTCAGTGGCGTTAGTCGCCAAGTAGCTAAGAGGATGTTGGTCATCCGAGTAGCTCAGTGGGCGTTAGTCGCCAAGTAGCTAAGTGGGTGTTTGTCACCCGAGTACTAAGTGGATGTTGGTCATCCGAGTAGCTCAGTGGGCGTTAGTCGCCAAGTAGCTAAGTGGGTGTTTGTCACCCGAGTACTAAGTGGATGTGGGTCATCCTAGTAGCTCAGTGGGCGTTAGTCGCCAAGTAGCTAAGTGGGTGTTTGTCACCCGAGATACAAAGTAGGTGTTAGTCACCTGTAACCAAGTTTGATAAAATAAAGAGTGTGTTACCCGTGAAGTCGTCTCCCGCCGAGTTACTACATTACAAAAACATCGTTATAGCTCATCAGATTCATCCAGTATAAATAAATATTCAAATTAAAATTCTATTGACATCTGTGCGAATCTATGGATTTCTGTGAGTTTTTGGGCCTTTGAGTGTATGGATCTCTGTGTGAGGCTATGGGTCTCTGTGCATGTCTATCGGTCTCTGTGAGTATGGGGTCGCTGTGTGAGTCTGAGTGTCTGTAGTAATGTATGAGTCTCTGTTGGAGTCTATGGGTTTCTGGGTATGGTTGTTTGTGCGAGTCTTACATGCACAAATTTAACTTAAAATAGCCATTGAGGGTTGCGGAATCCAAGTTGAATATTAAGTTCCCTGCAGTGCAAGCCAGCTCTCTAGTCGTGTCATCAAACAGCCCCTTTAATTCTTTATAATAATAAAATAGACTGACTCCAGGAGATCCACACTGAGTCACAGTCAGGTCCTGAATTGTTTTTTTACATTTTCGACGAATATATGATGAGTTCTTACACAAGTGGAGGGGGGGGGAATTCGAGAGACTTGCACCGTTGTTTCAACTGCCATAGAAACAAACTGGTGACCTTAGGATCATCGCAAATCCAGTGTGCTAACCATTACACTGTGGCAAATCACCCACACGCTCACTCACCGAGCTACACGCTCACCTGTACACACATTCACTCACGACCGCAGCTCACAACACTTCTCTTTCTGCTTCTTCTCTTTTACTGACCCCATGCATAAAACATCAAGGTGCCTTACAATGGGGGGGGGGGGGGGGTAAGAAGTGGCAAAGTTAAAATTCGAGATGCTTTCTTAAAAGATAAATATTTTTAGGGGGGACCTGAAGGCCCAAACTGAACTAGACTCCCTGACCAACTTTGACAGAGTTCCAAAGTCCAATGGCCACCGAAGCAAAATCCCGGTCGCCCATGGACCACTGTGAGCTTTCTTCTCGCGACACAGAGATCTAAATCAGCGATTCTGATGATGCAATTTACATGAAAGTGACGCTTCACAGTGGACGTTACAATTCCCGCTGATGGCATTACTACTATAATAGCCCAGAAATGTGTGTAATGCACGTGACGTCACTCCACATACCCCCTCCCCCGTCATTAATAATAAAATAATCATGAGCGGGTGGATTTTTACACTCACGCGGAAGGCCGAGTGGAAAGATAGTTTTTTCGCAAAGTTGCTTCAAATATGACGTTTCTTTACAGAAAGTAAAAAATAAATATACGCAGCAGTGCTAAATCCGTACGTGACGTCACTGCAAAAGAGACACCCCCCCCTCATTCATAATCATGAGCGGGTGGATTTTTACATTCCCGCAGGTTGATTGGAAATAATTTGTTTTACGCAAATTAACTTTAAATTTGACGTTTCTTTATTGAAATGTAATCAAATCAATATTTCTACGCAGCAACAAAGTGTATTTGGTGTCTTTATTTATTTCTTCAGCACTTGAAACAAAAGGTAAGTCTAATTTTTGCTTCTAAATTATTATAAAAGTAGCCTATAGCCCGTCCAAGGACGGGTGTATTGCAGTTAATCTGAAATATTCAATCGAAAATAAAGACCCGCTCATGATTATTAATGAGGGGGTGGGGCCAGGGTCCACATGAGTGACGTCATCATGCCATGATTATTGATGAAGGGGGGGAGCTCCATGTGGAGTGACGGAATCCGCTCATGATTATTGATCAGGGGGGGGAACTCCATGTGGAATGACATCATCCACTCTTGATTATTAATGAGAAGGTGGGTGGCGTGGTCCACATCAGTGACGTCATCCGCTCATGATTATTAATTAGGGAGTTTGTGTCCCGCGCGTGACGTCACTCCACATGCCGCACCCCCGCCATTAAGGTAGAGCAGAATTATTATTTGTTGCAAATTCGCTTTAAGTTTCACGATTCTTTATTTAAAATGAATCTAATAAATAATTCTACGCGGCAACAAATTGGATTTGGGGTCTATATTTATTCCTAAGATAAGTCTAATTTATGCTTCTACATTTTGGTTAAATAGACATTTCTCGGTGATTTTCCAGATATTGTATTGCAATCCAATTTATTTGCACCCCAGCGGGCGAAAGCAGAAAATAATAAAGTATCAGAGCAGTGAATTAGAACAAATTGAAGGTCAGTTATATACAGTGCTACAGTGAAATGCAGTGAAGTGTTTTATGACATAATTTCGTGCAAGATTCACTGCCATTCAATTAACACAAGATACAATTATACTCTGCTAATTTTTTTCGTAAATATTACAGCTTCCGTCCTAGGATGGGCAAAGAAGCTATTTTGATAAGAGTAGGCCAATGTGTGTTGCTGTCACGGTTCAAATTTTCCAAATTCACAAATGACCGACAAATTCCTCAATTGGCATTCCACAAAGCAACATCACAACATGTAGCTACTGCAGACTACTGTATGTGCTGTACTGCGCCTTCGTGATAGCCTTGCGCTGTAAGCCTTGCAATTTTACACCTCCCCCTTTTATATCGTTTAGAAAATACGTTGTCACTTCATTATCAACACCACCGCTACCCGACTAGCGTTGCCTCAACCCACACTCATGTCGCTGACAGCATCGTCTGCCCTTTCTCATAACCGTCGCCTCTCAACCTTCACCTCCACCTAACCCAGTACACAAACTACTTTGTATCGCGCATAAAGAAATGTTCTGTACTGTGGAGTACAATATAGTAATTACGCATGATATTTTAGTGATTTTATTTTCATAATGTACTGCTAATAATGTTTTAACGTTTACTGCCGAAACTAGTATTGAGTGTAGTATTTTTAGTAATTGAATGTAATGTTGCGGATACGTCTAGGATGAAGATGCACGCATTAACACGGCTTCAGCATTGTTTAGTCCTCGTGGCAAAATTGCGTTGATTTACGTCGTTTCGGTATTCGTTGTCGCACATTTAAGGAAAGCATCCCCGACATAAACCAGGGTATTACTGTCAACTAAATTATTATTATTCAAGACTTACCACCTCACGTGTAGGTCGTCGCGATCGCATGCTAGAAGCTTGCACATTTGCCTGTTTCTCATTACGAACGTGTCCCAAGGCCTTGTTCAGATCACCTTGAGTGTGGGCCAAGGCAACTGCGTGCACGGACAGTGACCCACACTCGGCGCGGAGACGTGCCACCACCCCACGCACCTCGCGGCTGTACAGGTACATGTGGCGCACACTCACATTCACCTCCACCTGTCAGGAGGACAGAAACAAGAGTTAGGGACAAGGACATTTTTATTATTGTTACACTTCCTGACCCAGAAAATCCTAAGTCTCAAGAATATTTTTAACGAGGGTCATGCCATTTTTTTGGCAGCAGGAGGGGATGATGATTGCATGTGTCATCCGAATTCAGTAATTTTGCAAGTAATTTCCAGCATTGGGATAGATGAGCAATACATGTTCAATTGGAAGGGGTTTTTTATTTTCTGGGAGGAAATCCATGTGTAGTGAGTCCAACTGAGTTGCAGAATTATTATTTGGTTCTTTCGGTTAAGTCACGTCTAAAGATAAAATAATAAATTAAATTAAATAATAGAATACGACGTTTCGATTGCAACACAAGCAATCATCATCAGGTATAATGAAATAGCGACATAATATCTAACCAGAAAACTATAGACAGACATATTAGCAGACAGATATCACAAGATACATACATAGCGAGAGCAACACAGGTGACAGAGAGGGGTGATCGTCTCTGTGGGGTGGCCTTAAATAGACAGAGGGGGGGGGGCGGAGGCAGAGAGAGGGAGGGGGGTTAGAAAAAATTAGCATATCAATGAGTGGTCCAAAAGAAAACGTGGTGCTGCGAGTACGATGGCACAGCAAGCAAGCCTGAAAATCAGGAGAAAGACACACTAAAATTAAATAACCTAGTAAAATATCGAAATGTAATGTAATACAACACAGAGGGTCGGTCAACACACAATTAACGCATAGCCTGGTTGATTACGTATTTCAAAGATTGCTAAGTTAGAATTTAAGTGTGAACATTCTAAAGAGGACACAGGCAGAGAAAACAAGTCGCCAGAGAGAGAGAAAAAAGATAAGCTTAAAACTTCCCCGTAGAAGTGGTTCAATCTTAATTTTAGAACTTTCGTGACTGCAGGAATTATTATTTGGTTCTTTCGGTTAAGTCACGTCTAAAGATAAAATAATAAATTAAATTAAATAATAGAATACGACGTTTCGATTGCAACACAAGCAATCATCATCAGGTATAATGAAATAGCGACATAATATCTAACCAGAAAACTATAGACAGACATATTAGCAGACAGATATCACAAGATACATACATAGCGAGAGCAACACAGGTGACAGAGAGGGGTGATCGTCTCTGTGGGGTGGCCTTAAATAGACAGAGGGGGGGGCGGAGGCAGAGAGAGGGAGGGGGGTTAGAAAAAATTAGCTTATCAATGAGTGGTCCAAAAGAAAACGTGGTGCTGCGAGTACGATGGCACAGCAAGCAAGCCTGAAAATCAGGAGAAAGACACACTAAAATTAAATAACCTAGTAAAATATCGAAATGTAATGTAATACAACACAGAGGGTCGGTCAACACACAATTAACGCATAGCCTGGTTGATTACGTATTTCAAAGATTGCTAAGTTAGAATTTAAGTGTGAACATTCTAAAGAGGACACAGGCAGAGAAAACAAGTCGCCAGAGAGAGAGAAAAAAGATAAGCTTAAAACTTCCCCGTAGAAGTGGTTCAATCTTAATTTTAGAACTTTCGTGACTGCAGGAATTATTATTTGGTTCTTTCGGTTAAGTCACGTCTAAAGATAAAATAATAAATTAAATTAAATAATAGAATACGACGTTTCGATTGCAACACAAGCAATCATCATCAGGTATAATGAAATAGCGACATAATATCTAACCAGAAAACTATAGACAGACATATTAGCAGACAGATATCACAAGATACATACATAGCGAGAGCAACACAGGTGACAGAGAGGGGTGATCGTCTCTGTGGGGTGGCCTTAAATAGACAGAGGGGGGGGCGGAGGCAGAGAGAGGGAGGGGGGTTAGAAAAAATTAGCATATCAATGAGTGGTCCAAAAGAAAACGTGGTGCTGCGAGTACGATGGCACAGCAAGCAAGCCTGAAAATCAGGAGAAAGACACACTAAAATTAAATAACCTAGTAAAATATCGAAATGTAATGTAATACAACACAGAGGGTCGGTCAACACACAATTAACGCATAGCCTGGTTGATTACGTATTTCAAAGATTGCTAAGTTAGAATTTAAGTGTGAACATTCTAAAGAGGACACAGGCAGAGAAAACAAGTCGCCAGAGAGAGAGAAAAAAGATAAGCTTAAAACTTCCCCGTAGAAGTGGTTCAATCTTAATTTTAGAACTTTCGTGACTGCAGGAATTATTATTTGGTTCTTTCGGTTAAGTCACGTCTAAAGATACAATAATAAATTAAATTAAATAATAGAATACGACGTTTCGATTGCAACACAAGCAATCATCATCAGGTATAATGAAATAGCGACATAATATCTAACCAGAAAACTATAGACAGACATATTAGCAGACAGATATCACAAGATACATACATAGCGAGAGCAACACAGGTGACAGAGAGGGGTGATCGTCTCTGTGGGGTGGCCTTAAATAGACAGAGGGGGGGGCGGAGGCAGAGAGAGGGAGGGGGGTTAGAAAAAATTAGCTTATCAATGAGTGGTCCAAAAGAAAACGTGGTGCTGCGAGTACGATGGCACAGCAAGCAAGCCTGAAAATCAGGAGAAAGACACACTAAAATTAAATAACCTAGTAAAATATCGAAATGTAATGTAATACAACACAGAGGGTCGGTCAACACACAATTAACGCATAGCCTGGTTGATTACGTATTTCAAAGATTGCTAAGTTAGAATTTAAGTGTGAACATTCTAAAGAGGACACAGGCAGAGAAAACAAGTCGCCAGAGAGAGAGAAAAAAGATAAGCTTAAAACTTCCCCGTAGAAGTGGTTCAATCTTAATTTTAGAACTTTCGTGACTGCAGGAATTATTATTTGGTTCTTTCGGTTAAGTCACGTCTAAAGATAAAATAATAAATTAAATTAAATAATAGAATACGACGTTTCGATTGCAACACAAGCAATCATCATCAGGTATAATGAAATAGCGACATAATATCTAACCAGAAAACTATAGACAGACATATTAGCAGACAGATATCACAAGATACATACATAGCGAGAGCAACACAGGTGACAGAGAGGGGTGATCGTCTCTGTGGGGTGGCCTTAAATATTTTTTCTAACCCCCCTCCCTCTCTCTGCCTCCGCCCCCCCCTCTGTCTATTTAAGGCCACCCCACAGAGACGATCACCCTCTCTGTCACCTGTGTTGCTCTCGCTATGTATGTATCTTGTGATATCTGTCTGCTAATATGTCTGTCTATAGTTTTCTGGTTAGATATTATGTCGCTATTTCATTATACCTGATGATGATTGCTTGTGTTGCAATCGAAACGTCGTATTCTATTATTTAATTTAATTTATTATTTTATCTTTAGACGTGACTTAACCGAAAGAACCAAATAATAATTCCTGCAGTCACGAAAGTTCTAAAATTAAGATTGAACCACTTCTACGGGGAAGTTTTAAGCTTATCTTTTTTTCTCTCTCTCTGGCGACTTGTTTTCTCTGCCTGTGTCCTCTTTAGAATGTTCACACTTAAATTCTAACTTAGCAATCTTTGAAATACGTAATCAACCAGGCTATGCGTTAATTGTGTGTTGACCGACCCTCTGTGTTGTATTACATTACATTTCGATATTTTACTAGGTTATTTAATTTTAGTGTGTCTTTCTCCTGATTTTCAGGCTTGCTTGCTGTGCCATCGTACTCGCAGCACCACGTTTTCTTTTGGACCACTCATTGATATGCTAATTTTTTCTAACCCCCCTCCCTCTCTCTGCCTCCGCCCCCCCCTCTGTCTATTTAAGGCCACCCCACAGAGACGATCACCCCTCTCTGTCACCTGTGTTGCTCTCGCTATGTATGTATCTTGTGATATCTGTCTGCTAATATGTCTGTCTATAGTTTTCTGGTTAGATATTATGTCGCTATTTCATTATACCTGATGATGATTGCTTGTGTTGCAATCGAAACGTCGTATTCTATTATTTAATTTAATTTATTATTTTATCTTTAGACGTGACTTAACCGAAAGAACCAAATAATAATTCCTGCAGTCACGAAAGTTCTAAAATTAAGATTGAACCACTTCTACGGGGAAGTTTTAAGCTTATCTTTTTTTCTCTCTCTCTGGCGACTTGTTTTCTCTGCCTGTGTCCTCTTTAGAATGTTCACACTTAAATTCTAACTTAGCAATCTTTGAAATACGTAATCAACCAGGCTATGCGTTAATTGTGTGTTGACCGACCCTCTGTGTTGTATTACATTACATTTCGATATTTTACTAGGTTATTTAATTTTAGTGTGTCTTTCTCCTGATTTTCAGGCTTGCTTGCTGTGCCATCGTACTCGCAGCACCACGTTTTCTTTTGGACCACTCATTGATATGCTAATTTTTTCTAACCCCCCTCCCTCTCTCTGCCTCCGCCCCCCCCTCTGTCTATTTAAGGCCACCCCACAGAGACGATCACCCCTCTCTGTCACCTGTGTTGCTCTCGCTATGTATGTATCTTGTGATATCTGTCTGCTAATATGTCTGTCTATAGTTTTCTGGTTAGATATTATGTCGCTATTTCATTATACCTGATGATGATTGCTTGTGTTGCAATCGAAACGTCGTATTCTATTATTTAATTTAATTTATTATTTTATCTTTAGACGTGACTTAACCGAAAGAACCAAATAATAATTCCTGCAGTCACGAAAGTTCTAAAATTAAGATTGAACCACTTCTACGGGGAAGTTTTAAGCTTATCTTTTTTCTCTCTCTCTGGCGACTTGTTTTCTCTGCCTGTGTCCTCTTTAGAATGTTCACACTTAAATTCTAACTTAGCAATCTTTGAAATACGTAATCAACCAGGCTATGCGTTAATTGTGTGTTGACCGACCCTCTGTGTTGTATTACATTACATTTCGATATTTTACTAGGTTATTTAATTTTAGTGTGTCTTTCTCCTGATTTTCAGGCTTGCTTGCTGTGCCATCGTACTCGCAGCACCACGTTTTCTTTTGGACCACTCATTGATATGCTAATTTTTTCTAACCCCCCTCCCTCTCTCTGCCTCCGCCCCCCCCTCTGTCTATTTAAGGCCACCCCACAGAGACGATCACCCCTCTCTGTCACCTGTGTTGCTCTCGCTATGTATGTATCTTGTGATATCTGTCTGCTAATATGTCTGTCTATAGTTTTCTGGTTAGATATTATGTCGCTATTTCATTATACCTGATGATGATTGCTTGTGTTGCAATCGAAACGTCGTATTCTATTATTTAATTTAATTTATTATTTTATCTTTAGACGTGACTTAACCGAAAGAACCAAATAATAATTCCTGCAGTCACGAAAGTTCTAAAATTAAGATTGAGTTGCAGAAGTTCTTCTTCAGAGGCAACACAGTGCATCGCACGCCGTGCTCTGCTAGAGCCGGCATCACTCTGCAACACACACGATGCTGTCCGGCACCATACAGTGACATCCCCAATGTCACTCACTGCACATGTGTCGAGTAGTATGACGACATGACATCATAAGCGCTGTGAGGCTCAATGACGTCATGTCACGGGAAATACTTAAGGGGGACCCCGTGGCGAAAGCGGGGTCGTTGTGGGAGCCCGGGATGGTGAGCGTCTTAAGAAGGTCTCTCCTGCTCTTGACCGGACGGTGTTGGCTGATCCCCCGTCCGGGTTCTACGAGTAGGAGAGCCGAAGATACAGCCAGGGGTAGGGCTCAGAGAAGTCTGCAAGAGCCGGTTAAGATTACGTGGGGTGCTGCTCTCCTCGGTCGGGTGGTGTTGGATAAGCCCCCATCCCAACTCGAGTGAGAGGCCAAGAGATAGCCCAGGCTAGGAATAGATAGAGCCTGACGTCCGCGTCAAGGACTGAGTGTAGGGACACCTACCTCTGGTGTGTTTTGTTACCTCTGTGTTAATAAACTGGCGCAAGCCCTTACTAAGAGTTCAGTCTACGAGTCGTCCATGTACAGCAGGTGGAGAACATACACACTCCTCAATTAAGCCCACAAATCAACTATGCATCATAACGCTGGCTGTGGAAACCTAAGTTTATGAATAAAATAATTGACGTGGCTCAGCGGTAGTGCATTTGCCACTTGTTGCAGAGGTTTGCGGTTCTATTCCGACAGGCCGTCCTGGTTAATACTAAGATGTACGAGCCGTAAAATAAACGCCATCGGCTTCACAGGGGACATCGAATATCCCGTTAAACACGTAGGCTTTCACGACGAATATCATCCATAAGAGGTTTGTTTTGTTAGATCGTGTAAATATATGTGTCGTTAAAATCCACCACCACCCGACACAGCCAACTAGTAAGGGTTGTAATGTAAACAGAACATGCCAATTTGTCACTAGTACAGCACACTGGTGTGTTGGAGAGCCAAGCCACAACATTTACAATCTGAGTACGATGTTTTGCCAGTATTACAACTAGCTTCATCAGGCGACAGACAGATTTGTGGAGAAGTCCACCTGTTTTGTTCCTTATATAGAGGCGTAGATGTGGTGACCACACTTCACGCTCTTGCGCAAAGTGGAGGGGGGGGCGATTAATGAGTCAACGTACATTATGCATGTGCATTATACGAGCCCTTTAATCTTGTCCTTCCAGTCCATTGTGTGTATTAAAATAGCCGTATCAATGACAATACTATATTCTATCAAAAAAAATAAAAAATATATTTTGAAACAATCTTTTTTATATGTTATGTTTCGGCTTGGGTCTAGTTGTCAACGCTCAACTTACGTAGGCTGTAATTGACCACGGTCCCTTATATTATGGCAAGCCTCGGGGCCACTTCCTGGAGTTGTGGAGTTCTGCCATTACTCATACGGTACATTTCATTAAAGCGTGTTTAAAAAAAAGTATTTTAAAATATTACTTATTCAAAAGAAGTTTTAGCATCTGTATTATTAGTGCTGTTACCAATACCTCAATGAAGCCCTCATATATTGCTCATACATGTGCAATAATACAGGTCGATGACAAGCGACTGTGTTCATTCAGACGCTGTCTTTCCGACAGACCTGTTCTTCACCTGAGGACGGCTGCTTGCGTTGTGGCCGAAACGTCGTGAAAATTGTATTTTATTATGTTTTATTTTTATTATTTTATTATTTCCCTTCTACGTGACTTTACCGAAAGAACCAAGAAGAAGCGACTGTGTCTCCGTCTGTTTATTTCTTCGTTATATGGACAGCTCGCGTTCCGCTCTCTCGGACGTTCCGCGGCGCGTCGCGTGAGCTGGCGTCCCGCTCTCACGCCATTCTCTCGCTCACGGCGCGTCGCGTGAGCTGGCGTCCCGCTTCCCCGCTCCCGCGCACCGCTGGCAGACGGCGCGCTGGGAGCCGTCTCCGCGTCGCCACGTGGCCGATGGCTCACGGAGACCCGCGACGTGGTCCAGCTTCCAGCTCTCACCAACTGACCTCGAGCCCCTTCCGGCTCTCCATTATATCCCCTTCCCGCGTCACCCAGACCCTTAAGAACTTTCCAGATAATACCACCCCCTAGCGCCCGCGGGCTCCACCCTTGAACCCTTTACCCGATGGCTCGTGTCGCCTTGATGGCTTAGGGGCTGGGGCGGCGAAGCCCCAGCCTACGCTCGCATTACACATGTAAGAATTAAAGCTGTTGGGAATGCATCCCCATATATACAATTGTCTAATGAACTCCTTTATGCGCCGATTTGATTAGTGGCCACTTCTCCAGCATACACATTTTGAGCGCTAAGCGAGGTCTGCCTGTACAATAATTTTCACTATTATTATTCAAGCATACAAATACCTCTCTAGACGTGGGCAGCATGGCTCGACCTCTGGTCTTGCTCCGTGAATTGCCGGCATTCTCGCAGACGCCCCATGCCTCACTGCATGCAGCTAAAGACATGGCTGTACTCTCCAATTGCTGTCAAATGAGAAGAGAGTTTAAGACACCATGAAGCACTTTTCTTGACACTGCAACATCACCACACCATCTTGACTAGTTTTACCGTGTCAATGACCACATATGCCAATGCAATTTATATACAGTGAGGGAACAAAGTATTTGATCCCCTGCTGATTTTGTATGTTTGCCCACTGACAAAGAAATGATCAGTCTATAATTTTAATGGTAGGTTTATTTGAACAGTGAGAGACAGAATAACAACAACAAAATCCAGAAAAAACGCATGTCAAAAATGTTATAAATTGATTTGCATTTCAATGAGGGAAATAAGTATTTGACCCCCTCTCAATCAGAAAGATTTCTGGATCCCAGGTGTCTTTTATATAGGTAACAAGCTGAGATTAGGAGCACACTCTTAAAGGGAGTGCTCCTAATCTGAGCTTGTTACCTGTATAAAAGACACCTGTTCACAGAACCAATCAATCAATCAGATTCCAAACTCTCCACCATGGCCAAGACCAAAGAGCTCTCCAAGAATGTCAGAAACAAGATTGTAGACCTACACAAGGCTGGAATGGGCTACAAGTCCATCGCCAAGCAGCTTGGTGAGAAGGTGACAACAGTTGGTGCGATTATTCGCAAATGTAAGAAACACAAAAGAACTGTCAATCTCCCTCGGCCTGGGGCTCCATGCAAGATCTCACCTCGTGGAGTTGCAATGATCATGAGAACGGTGAGGAATCCGCCCAGAAATACACGGGAGAATCTTGTCAATGATCTCAAGGCAACTGGGACCATAGACACCAAGAAAACAGTTGGTAACACAGTACGCCGTAAAGGACTGAAATCCTGCAGCGCCCGCAAGATCCCTCTGCTCAAGAAAGCACATATACATGCCCGTCTGAAGTTTGTCAATGATTCAGAGGACAACTGGGTGAAAGTGTTGTGGTCAGATGAGACCAAAATGGAGCTCTTTGGCATCAACTCAACTCCCGTGTTTGGAGGAGGAGGAATGCTGCCTATGACCCCAAGAACACCATCCCCACCGTCAAACATGGAGGTGGAAACATTATGCTTTGGGGGTGTTTTTCTGCTAAGGGGACAGGACAACTTCACCGCATCAAAGGGACGATGGACGGGGCCATGTACCGTCAAATCTTGGGTGAGAACCTCCTTCCCTCAGCCAGGGCATTGAAAATGGGTCGTGGATGGGTATTCCAGCATGACAATGACCCAAAACACACGGCCAAGGTAACAAAGGAGTGGCTCAAGAAGAAGCACATTCAGGTCCTGGAGTGGCCTAGTCAGTCTCCAGACCTTAATCCAATAGAAAATCTGTGGAGGGAGCTGAAGGTTCGAGTTGGCAAACGTCAGCCTCGAAACCTTAATGACTTGGAGAAGATCTGCAAAGAGGAGTGGGACAAAATCCCTCTTGAGATGTGTGCAAACCTGGTGGTCAACTACAAGAAACGTCTGACCACTGTGATTGCCAACAAGGGTTTTGCCACCAAGTACTAAGTCATGTTTTTCAGAGGGGTCAAATACTTATTTCCCTCATTGAAATGCAAATCAATTTATAACATTTTTGACATGCGTTTTTTCTGGATTTTGTTGTTGTTATTCTGTCTCTCACTGTTCAAATAAACCTACCATAAAAATTATAGACTGATCATTTCTTTGTCAGTGGGCAAACGTACAAAATCAGCAGGGGATCAAATACTTTTTTCCCTCACTGTATGTAAAACTGCTCAATTATTTACAACTAGCCTTTAGCCCGTCCAAGGACGGGTGTATTGCAGTTAATCTGAAACTTGCAAGTGAAAAGCAGACCGCGACGTGATATTCATTGCATCAATGCGTGTGCAATCTGTAAGGGCGCAGTGACACAGACCTATTTCATTTTAAGGTTATAATCCCTTGTTCATCATGACGTCCTTTTTACTTTGATGTCTCAATAGCATTACGGAGATTGCTTGACTTGAGGGTTTTGCCTTTGTAGTGAGGTTTGTAAGTTAACGCTGAGGAGGGGGGAGGAGGCACCTCGGCCCCCCATGTGGAGTGACGTCAGCCGCTAATTATTATGAATGGGGGGAGGTGTCCATTTGGAGGACGTCACCTTATGATTATTAATTAGGGGGGCTGTTCGATGTGGAGTGACGTCACCTGCTCATGATTATTAATTAGGGGGGTGCGTGCTCCATGTGGAGTGATGTCATCTGCTCATGATTATTAATGAGGGGGGCTGTTCGATGTGGAGTGACATCACTTACGCATGACTACACTATGTGTAACACAATTTTTGTTCCTGGGTAGTAAGTGTTATTTTTTAATTGCTTCTGCCTAAAAAGTATAGAAAATGGCTATTATTCCCCACAAACTTTGGTTTTGTGACCAGGACAGTGATATTTAGAAATGTACCTATTTTCAATGAGAAAACGGGCGAATTTGTGTCTTTTCGTTCACATAAAGTCAGAAAAAAAACATATGAATCGAAATTAACATGTATTTATACTAAAGTAATACAAAAATTATTACAAAAGATTTAGAAGTGAGTAGTTTTTGAAGATTTACAATTATACTGTAAATTACTTTCATGAATCAGCCCCCAAATGTTAGCCTCCCATCATGTTCTCATTATACTGTCCTTGGTAGCGGCGTTCAAAGTCCAGTATATCCTGGTGGAAGCGCTCGCCCATTTCCTCCGAGTGCGCTGCCATATTCTCCTTGAATTTATCAAGATGAGCATAAAGGAAATGGACTTTGAGGGACATCCTACAGCCCATTGTGCCATCGTTCTTCACCAGTCTCAACCAGCTCCACATAGTTTTCGGCCTTGTGATTTCCCAGGAAGCCCCGAACGACTGCGACAAAGCTGTTCCAAGCCGCTTTCTCCTTACTTGTGAGCTTCTTGGGGAATTCATTGCACTCCAGGATCTTCTTTATCTGTGATTCGACGAAAACACCAGCTTTCACCTTTGCCTCAGACAGCTTCGGGAAGTACAGTGGAACCTCGGTATACAACCGCTTTGGAATACGTCGAATTTGGTATACGTCGTATACGTATAAAAAATATATCTTGGGATACGACGTCTTGCTTGGGATACGACGCCTTTGCTAAAACTTGTGTGGGTCGGGATGAGTCACCGCGTACAGTACCCGCGTATGCCCCGTTCACGACTGAAACAAAGCGAGAGTGGTGGGGTAGCGGGGGGAGGCGGGGGACGTGGGGGGGAGGGGCGGGGTGGCGTGGCGTGGGGGAGAGGGGCGGGGGATGTGGGGAAAAGGGGCAGGGTAGCGTGGTGGAGAGGGGCGGGGGACGTAGAGGAGAGGGGCGGGGGACGTGGAGGGCTGCCCCCATGGAGGGCCCCAGGTCGAGGCGCGTGCTACTTGCGGGGTTGAGACACGCCACGTGGCCAGCGCAGCTGCCAGCAGCGCGGTCACGTGGCTTCTGTAAGCATTTTCGTAATTAGTGTCTAAATTATTTTATACAACCCCATTAATGTATAATATGCCATATAAAATATCATTTATTTTCCTCTGGAACGGATTATTTCCTTTCCCTTTATTTCTTATGGGAAAAAATCGTTTGGTATACGTCATTTTCGGTATAAGTCCTACCTTCTGGAACGAATTAACGACGTATACCGAGGTTCCACTGTAGTCTTGAAGGTACTTGAAGGCTGCCGACTCCTTATCTACAGCTCTGACAAATTGTTCCATAAGGCCCACTTTGATGTGCCGTGGTGGCATCAGCACCTTCCGGGGGTCCACCAGTGGCTCCCACTTGACGTTGTTCCTCCCCACAGAGAACTCGGTCCGCTGTGGTCAGTCCCACCTGTGGTAGTGCGCCTTGGTGTCCCTGTTGTCCCAAAGGCAAAAATAGCAGGGAAACTTGGTAAAACCGCCTTGGAGACCTTTCAGGAATGCCACCATTTTTAAGTTTACGATGACCTCCCTGCCATACTCATCATACTTCAAGGCATCCAGCAAGGTCTTGATGCTGTTGTAATCCTCTTTGAGGTGCACCGAGCGAGCCAGGGGAAGAGACGGGTACTTATTACCATTACGGAGCAGCACGGCTTTGAGGCTCCTGGATGAGCTGTCAATGAAGAGGCGCCACTCATTCTGGTTACAGGCGATTCCGATTGCCTCGAACAGACTGGTCACATTGTGGCAGAAGCAGAGCCCATCTTGATGGGTGAAGAAGCTGCAAAAAGGTTGGTGACGCTTCCTCTGATCTGCGACTTGCACACTTGCAATCAACCAGTTTCACTGCTTGAGCCGAGACATCAAAAGCTCAGCATTGGACTTGGTGAGACCAAGATCTCTGATCAAGTCGTTGAGGTCTTTTTGGTTTCTCTCCTCGGCTCCACCTCTGAAAATGTCATCTGGATCTACATCTTCCTCGCTCTCTGACTTGCATTGAAAATTGTAAAACATTTTAAAATAAAAAAGTTTTAAAAATTTTTATATTTTATAATATAAAATTCCGAGCAACAATTGTCCATCTTACATTCCATAGTTTTTTTGCATTTCTGGCAGGTGAAATGAGGTGCCCAGGGTTTGTCTTGATCCCCGACAGGCATGCCGAAATATCGTAAATATGCCTTGTGGGCCTCACACATCTTAGCAGATGCTTCAACAGGTACTTTTTCGCTCTTGTATTGATAAATTGGCCGCAGACATAGCAAAATGCGTCTGCCGGATGCTTGCAGCCGCTTAATGCCATCTCAGAAAAATGCAGATATATATCCACTTCGGCAGCTGGAACTAAACTGAACTGGTGGGCTTAAGGCCCCTGTATTTATACTAGTATTTATATTACTGGAAAGTTCTAGAATGTTCTCGAAGTTACTCCAAGTTTACTCCGCACTGAATCTATCTGGAATGCTCAATGAAAATAGGTACATTTAAAAATATCACTGTCCTGGTCACAAAAGCGAAGTTTTTGGGGGGAATAGCCATTTTCTGTACTTTTGAGGCATACGCAATTAGAAAATAACACTTACGACCCAGGGACAATTTTTCTTACAGTGTTATTAGTAAGGGGCAGGGGGAGTACTCCATATTGAGTGAAGTTACCCGTTTTGGATTATTAATGAGGGGAAATGGCGGAAACAGGATTTTCAGGTAGGGGTGGCAACTCCTCCAGCAATGAAAAATGATAGTTGTTAGTAAGTAAGGACTTGTCCCTTGCTTTTTATTCGACGCGTGTGCGGCGATGTGTGCAGCCATCAATCGAGGGTCGAATTCGAACTGTGTGTGATCGGCATCGCGCTCACTTAAGATATGCCTTCAGGGAAGTCGTGTACTGTATACGCAACTGCGCACAATTCTGTGAGTCACTTATAACTGCTTTGACGTTACTTATTGCCAATTATGGACTCAGACTATTGTCATATCATCTCATAGAGTCCCTGGCACATAATAGTATGCTATACAGTGGCAGTGGGGGTCGCAAAATGCCGATTTATTATTAATAAACCCCAATGATCCGATCGAAATTAGGGATTTAGATCGGATCATTGGGGGGGGCACGTGCCACCCCACCCCCCACTAGCTCCGCCAGTGAGGAGGGGTGGGGGGTCCATTTGGAGGACGTCACCTGCTCATGAATATTAATGAGGCGGGCTGGTCGATGTGGAGTGAGGTCACGAGCGTTAAGGACAGACATTCCTGGGTGGTTATTTACAATAGTTATTTTGGTTAGACTACATAACAAACTAGCCAAGATTATGTCATAAGACTCTCCAAAAAGGTGAATTATCATGTCCACAAGCATATAACGTGCTAATTATTGTTGTTTGAGCTCATTGGTACATCAGTACACTTGGTTAATATAAAAAATAAAATTACGTAGAGGGACAGATATTTGAAGGAGACATTGCTTATTTATTATTACTGTACTTATATTCTGCACAACGATGCTACAAATAATTTTGTCTGGCATGCATAACATTCTCCACATGTAGAGCCACTTATAAAGTGCTATATAGTGCTATATTAGTAGTAATGTACATGTGGAGTATGATAATTAGCTGTACACATATACAATATTATATAGTATACTAAATAAAATAATTAATACTGTATCGTCATTGTGAAAAATGTAAGTCCAATAATAATCCAATAATCCGCGTTCCTGTGGGGGATCAAATCGTGGGTCCTGTAACCTGCGGTACACCGTGGAGAGTCGTTAAACAATCCCCGTGAAAACATGTTTACGCTGACGTATGCTATGGATTATGGGATGAATTAACTGCACAGTTGCATTCATTATATGAAATAAAATCACTGATTTTTTTATTACGCGTTTTCTAACACCCAAATGGTGCAACATCTTCCATGTGCATAATAGAGGTTTTTTTGGGTTAGATCACGTAAATACAGAAATGTGTCGTTAAACCCGCCACCACCTGACACAGCAAAGTAGTAAGGGTTGTCACGTAAACAGAACATGCCAATACGTCACGAGTACATCACACCAGTTTGTTGGAGAGCCAAGCCACAACGTTGACAATCTGAGTACGACGTTTCCCAAAAACCTCTATTATGAATTATATTGGTCGCGAAAGCCTACGTGTTAAATGTTTCATGTGGGTCTATATTAGAAGATGTCCTTGCATTACACCGTATTGGCGGTACACCGCTGGTGCGCGGTACAGTATCATAACAAAAAATTTGGAATACATTTAAATTTTCCCGCAATTCACAACCCCGGTCAGAAAATATTGCGTCTGTGCGTCAAAATCAATCGGAAGACCAATGTTATGAGCAGCTGAACACAAAGCTTCACAGTCCGTTGCCGTATAGCAGCACCCAGTCTGATTGCGATTGACTGGCTCCGTGTTCCAAAGGCAAGATTTGACTCCTCGTGCCCTAGACTTGGTCGGACGGTTCTTCGAATAATTTCCGGAATCATTGCTCGTCGGACGGTGGTATTAAAATATTATAGGACTCAGGGTGTCATCACATGTTCGAATGGGGAAAGTAGCCACTGAATCTAAGTGCACCTTGTGATGGAGAGTTCTGCAGCTCACTCAAGGGGCAACAGCGACATCGTCAGACTGCTTCATGAGGACCACCGTTATCTTAATTTGGAGCTTTCGTGACTACAGGAATTACTCTTTGGTTCTTTCGGTAAAGTCACGTATAAAGATAAAATAATAAATTAAATACTAGCATACGACGTTTCTCTAACCCCTCCCTCTCTCAGCCCCCTCTGTCTATTTAAGGCCTTGCCACAGAGACGATCGTCAAATAGTCCCCATAATCTGTATGGTGTGGGAAAGCACTCATTCAGCTGTGGATTGATCAAAGGGTTGCACGTGTACACGTGGGAAAATCATCATGATTACCATAACAATGCAATACCAATACCAACAGCATGACTATTGTTGTCATTACAATGACATCATTATCATCTCCCCCATTGTCGGCATCCTCATAACCTCCTCCAACAATCAACATCATCATAGTCATCACCGCCATTATCATCGTGATCATGAACGTCATAATCATTATTGTGACTATCATAATCATGTAAATCATGAACGATTGTCACCATTACCAACACCATCATCATCATAACTACCCCAAACAACAACCACCATCATCAACATCATTACCCCTACCAAAATAAATACAATCATCACTCACAATGCTATCACTACCATCAACATCATCATTACTAACGTAACTTTATCTGTGAAACATCCTGTTGTATTTAAAACAGGTATTCCTAGAATATAAAAAAAATCACACAACCGGTTTCATTAAGCTATAATATTCTGACATTCATGTTGATTCCAATGACTGCTACGGTATATGGGCATTTCAGTCGGGCAGAATGTAACAAAGACAAAAGATCCCTGCATAGCCTCAACAGACCGCAGGGGCAAGTGCTGTTATTGAACACCTATGAACGCCAACACGGCATAAAATGGGGTGTTTTGGACACATTTATCTAGTGATATTACACACCACACCAGGAACTCATTTCACTTTGAGTATATATGGGGGGGCGGGGGAGTTCAGCACCGGTGGAAATATTTGCCACCAATGTTGGCCGTGAGCGGGAATCAGGTCAACGGATTTGTCGCGCAGTGCAAAATCCGCCATACTTCTACACAGACGCCGCCCAGATCGTTGAAACAATCGCCAAGTCGCACGCTACCGCGTCCACCACCACAGCCAACAGTGGACACGCGCCCACCACGCGCACGATCGCCCATCGCCCTGTGCCATGACATCATCAGTAGTCGGTTGGTGTCTCTCCCCCCTGGCCTGGACTCGAACAACCCGTGTGTGCGCAGAGTCAGCGGAGCCATCCTTCACGCGAGACGTTTCAACCGATCTCGCGTCTACCCACGTGGACATTAAAGAAGACCCCGTGGCTCTTTGTGATAAAAGCGGCAGACAACCCCAGTGACCCGGTACAAAACAAACAAAAACATCCCACTACGGGTCAATAAGTGTTCGTGCCTTCGCCATATTCTCCCGCACGTGGCTGGTTCACGAAGCGACTTCACCGCACCATGCCGACCGGCCAGCCCGGCTCGGCGTGCCTGTAAATGAGAGCGATGGATCTCCGATGGTGGACCCAGCAGGGATAATGCTAAATCATAAAAGGGATAATAAGATCCACCTTTAAGCCATATAGCCTTCTGGCTGGTGGGGGGGGGGTATTCTAGGCGAGCAACCCTGAAGGCTGGCAGAATGTTTATTGGGTTGCTGTTGCAAAAACAATGTCTTTCTAATGTTGACACACCCGACTGTATAAAGTATACATTTTTGGCCGAGTTTACCTAGGGCAGCTAAGTGAACGTAGATTCTGACGAGGCAGGGTGCAGAGCATGAGCCTGAGAAGCATTCACAGAGGATGGAAGCCTACTTTCTGTACTGCCTCCAACAATTACTTTCCTCTCTGTGCCTATGTGTTACTCTCTCTCTATGTATCTTGGTGATATCTGTCTGCTTATATGTCTGTCTATAGTTTTCTGATTCGATTTTTGTTGCTATTTCATTTATACCTGATAATTGGTTTTTTACCCTTCTATCTGGCAACAAAACTGACACCTTTTTACAAGGAGTCATGTTTGCATAGACCGCAATACCTGCAGTCATAATACAAACAAAAGACATAACTCTGATAATGTGCACTGTCCTTGAAGTTGATAAAAAGGTGTCAGTTTTGTTGCCAGATAGAAGGGTAAAAAACCAATTATCATATTTTTACTGGCAAATGAGGTTCTCATTTATACCTGTATGTTATTATTTAATTTATTATTTTATCTTTATACGTGACTTTACCGAAAGAACCAAAGAGTGACCACCGTTATGTTATGCTGTACCGGTGTTGTATTTATGATACTTGATATCCAAGTAAATACATGCTAAATACTTCCTAACAGATCGCGTGAGCACAGCTAGTCTATACTGATACAAACCCAAAAGACGACATTGCTGGATTACGGAAGCAAATCGCGAATCACAAATTCCCGAATTACAGGGATTTGTAGATTACCACATCGCGAATTATTGGATTTCTGCTGTAACAAAAGACATTACACGCCTCCTGCACATATATATGTCCCTCTACGTACAAAACAACTATGTATATCGGCCTTTTGGGAGCGCATCTCAGACAGCATGGGTTCAACGCAAGCAAACTCTGGACCGGTTTTGACATTCAGTGTCTCCATCAGCAGTCCGATTTGGAAGAAACCACAGCTGAAACTTTCTAAATGGTTAGTAGCAATTTCCACTGTCGACGAGTGCTCATTTGTGTGTCGCGTATTTACAGGTGTCGAGGTTGACCCGATTCGAACAGAGCGTCCATTCGCCAATCAACATCTGGTAGCACGCAAAAAAGATCCTCCATGTCGCCTTAACAGACTGTCGGGGCAAGTGCTGGTAGCGAGCAGCACCCACGAAGGCCACACGAGGGGGCGGCCAACACCACGCGCGACCGCGTTTGTCTCCCAGTGGCGATGTTTCTACACACCGTACCAGGTTCTTACATTGAAACCGAGTCGACCTAGGAGAGGCCCAGGACCGCTAACCACGACGCTACCCCTCCCCACGCACACACAATTCTGGCTCTGACTGATGCGGGACGCTCACTGCCCGTGGTGTTCTCGTGTCGCACCGCGTGTGTGGACGCGCTGGCGAGATGGTAGCTACGTCGCTTGGTATACAGGAGGTCGTCGGTTCTATCCCAACCCCGACTTCGGCTGTATATTTTGAGTTTGCGTGTCTCTCTCTCTCCCCGTGTTCGCGTGGATTTTTTTCCGGGTTTTCCCCTCCACATTAAGAATCAACGCGCGTTTGGCTGCTATAAATTTACACGCGATGATACGCCACTTCCGTTGAAGTATAATGTGGTAGTCAGGTCGATTCTGAAAAAGAGCTTTAATACAGCTCAGTGTGGAGCCTTAGCTGGTAAAATATAAAACATACTGAATATAGTTTTGAATAGTTTTAGTTGACTGTTACCTCCACCGCTGTCTCCACTCGCCCCGCGTCTCTCCGGCAACCAACCGCGCGGCGACGTCACGCATCGAGTCCCGATCAATGGGCGAGCGGCGCCTCACACAGCGCCTTGCCACACCCCCGCCCCAGCAGGTTGTGCGCACTACTTTTGTAACATTGAATGCGACTTTGGAGTTAACTTAAATTGTAATTCGATTTGACTCAACTGAATATTTTCAAACTCTGAGAACGTCCTTTAAAAACATTTGAGCGTATGACAAGATCACTTCATTTTTTGTCCCGGAGGCGGAAAACAACCGCTTGCACGCCATCTCGGCGTGATGACGCGAGTGGGGAGACATCGATTAACAACACTTGAATCGATTCGAAGCCGACGACAATTGATTTCCAAGAGAGCTGCCGTTCGCCACTCAGTGGTGGTGACGTCACCACAGCGCTTGTGCCAGGCTAGGTGCATCTTACGGCTACATGTACTCATCTTCTTGGTTCTTTCGGTAAAGTCACGTAGAATGGAAATAATAAAAATAAAACATAATAATTCTCACGACGTTTCGGCCACAACGCAAGCAGCTGTCCTCAAATGAAGAACAGGTCTGTCATTTCCCATAAATATGCTAAATTCCTCTTGATATCTTCTTGGTTCTTTCGGTAAAGTCACGTAGAAAGGAAGTAACAAAATAATAAAAATAAAACATAATAAAATAATTCTCACGACGTTTCGGCCACAACGCAAGCAGCCGTCCTCAGGTGAAAACCAGGTCTGTCGAGGCGACAGCGTCTGAATGAAACAGCACACGTGCTTGGAGACTATATATAAGCTGGATTGGAAGGGGGGAAAGGGCGCCTTGACAAAATAATATGCATATCAAGAGGAATTTAGCATATTTATGGGAAATGCAGGTATGTGATTAGTATTACTTATGCCCGTGCATTATGCAGGATTAGCAGCATCAAAGGGAGGGGATATGGGAAATGCAGGTATGTGATTAGTACTACTTATGCCCATGCATTATGCAGGATTAGCAGCATCAAAGGGAGGGGATCTGGGAAATGCAGGAATGTGATTAGTACTACTTATGCCCGTGCATTATGCAGGATTAGCAGCATCAAAGGGAGGGGAAGAAGTGTTAATAGTATGTAGCTGCAGTAACTAAAACCACCACGTAAACAACTAAAGTATAAACTACATAGTATCATCAGTATGCTAAATATACTCTACAATAAGCTGAGTTACTAACAGTAAGTAATACATTACAATTCTACATCGTAAAAAATATATAATATGCTTCCATCTAAACTTTATTCTCTTACATCACACGAGTCTACACCGTACTATATACTGCCATAGACAAACCCAACATTAAATTATATACTGTATTGCTATAAACTATATACATTGTAATATTACACATTCTACCCACCCTAATGTATATCATACTGCTGTATATTCACTATACAATTACGATACTATATATTGCTTTGTACATTGTATTAAGCATATACATTTTTCTATTTGTTATTATACACTGTACCATTGACCGTCGTGTGAAAGATACTAAGAGAAAGCAACGAAATATGTCAATGGGAGAGTAGGGGGAGGGAAACTTGCAGCGGAGCAAAGAATCCATTCCCTGCGGAGAATACAATGCCAGTGAGTGGAACGCGGTCTGAAAGTCACCGTAAACGTGAACACAATCAGTTAAGATCCGAAATGGTTTATCACGTCCTTCCAATGATTGCTAAGCCAGAATCCATCTTCTCGGTTGAAATTGTCTCTGTTTGTATATGTGATCGCCTCATGAACGAATCTCTCATGGTAGCCAGATGGCTTGCAGAGAACCTCTGTCTTGGAGAAGTCAATATCATGTGAGCCCACTGAATTGTAACAGTGATCTGCCACGGCTGAGGTGTTTGTCCTACCGTGTTTTAAGTTTGCTTTATGTTCACGGATGCGGTCCGAGACATGTCGTTTGGTTTCTCCAATGTAACTGCTACCACAGAGGCAACTTAGTTTGTAGCCGCCAGGGTACTGTATGTCTGGAACCACATATTTTACAGACGGGACCAAAAAATTCCTCTTGATATGCTAATTATTTTGTCAAGGCGCTCTCCCCCCCTCCATCCCAGCTTAAAAAAGACGCTCCAAGCCTGGGGTTGTCATTCAGACTCTGTCTCCTTGACAGAACTGTTCTTCACCTGAGGACGGCTGCCTGCGTTGTGGCCGAAACGTCGTGAGAATTATTTTATTATGTTTTATTTTTATTATTTTATTATTTCCATTCTACGTGACTTTACCGAAAGAACCAAGAAGATGAATCCCTGCAGTCACGAAAGCTTTAAATCGAAAGGCTACATGTACTGTTTAACTTCTTTCGCACCATACGTAGCTAATCCGTTTTCAAACTGTTTACTTAAAGTGAATAGCTCCCAGGGGTTTCCTAATATCGGAAGAGCGTTCTATAGACAGTCACAGAAACGCATTTGAAAGCGATGCAGTGACCGTCTTTTTTCGATGGCTCGCTGGCAGGAGGTAATGGGACAGACCCAGCAGGTGCCATGGGCTGACTGAGATGACTGGCAGAGGCACCAGCTTTGCCAACTTTCTGCCATTTATTCGCCCGGCGCTCCACTTGCTGTTGTGAACGTTGCTCCTCTGCCATCCGCTGTTGATGGAGACTGCCTCCAAACGCCCAGTAGCGTCCTTCACGAGCCTCCTCTATAAAGGCCGATCCTGACACTTTTGGTACCGGTCATCAACAATTCCACTCAAGTCCTGTGTAGTGTTGTATATATTGACGAATAAACTTCGAGGCAACACAATATTTATTGTCTTTTCTCAACACGGTCCCTAACACACAAGGGGTATAACAGTCCCCTTACCCGATTCCTGGGGAAGTATGGCCTCCGGACTCTGCGGGACCTAACACTGGTAACCCGTAACCTATCGTCCTCCGGCTGGGACCTAAGGGAGGCTATCTGACCCGACCTTCTCACTGAGCTCCGGCCCTTAGAAGGACATCAGAGCTTGGGGTCCAGGGTCCTCTCTGCCAGGGACCTATTCTCCCCTGACCACTGGCCTCACTGAGCTCCGGCCCTTAGAAGGACATCGGAGCTTGGGGTCCAGTGTCCTCTTCTCCAGCCCGGGCTTCAGTCTTCGGCGTGTAGATAACTGAGCCAGAGCTCTGAGTGTTCTGGCTTATATACTCGTCCGTGGCTTGCACCGCCTGAGCCACGCCTTCCTTCTGGAACACTCTGGACCATCCTGGAAGATGACATTATTCCCCCGGTCCCCCCCACCCGGGGGCCTAGGGAATGTGTGCCAGGATCCGTTCACTGGGATCCGCCATTGGCCCCTCTCTGGCATCATGGACATGTGCTCTGGCGAGGTACTGCTTCTGCCCCCGATCGACCTTAAGGGGAACTACTGACTTGCCAAATGGTGAGTGACAATCACCTCTACATCACCCCCCCCCCCCCTTCAGAGACCACAGCCGTCCCTGGCTGTAATAATTGAATGAACATTCAAAAAAAAACATGACTGCAAGAACGCATGTGCCTCGCAAAAACACAACAAGAAGATGCCGACATAAATACCCCCCCAACAAGGACACACCATATATACATATTAACACGAGAACACCGAGCAAACACGCATAACGCGGTAACAACAAGCCAACGGCCAATGAAAGAAAACCGAATTGTAACAGGATCTCCGTGCTATGGAAGGTAAGTACCCCCCACAGACACGCAGCAAAACGCGGCACAAGGTATCAATCAACCAGACCGCGTATGTGTGAGGGAACGAACGAGGTCCTCATGAAAACACCCGAGATTTAGCGCGAGTGCGTGTTTCTGGCCCGTCGTAAAGGACGGGCGGTTTCCTTGGCGGTACAGGCGGGCAGGGTGAGGCGACAAGCAGGCCGGGTGAGTCGGCGGGCCGGGTGAGTCAGCAGGCATGCCTGGGGGGGCCGTGAGGACTCAGCGTCCACAGCGGGCAACTGTGCCCTGCACAGCCCCATTACTCCCACGTCTCCTGCAGGAAGGATGACACGTCTGCGCTGAGGGTTAGGCACCAACGAGGCATCACTCGGCTCGTCGGATGCGTCGCACGCTCGGCCCCCATGATGTGTGTGACGTGGGAACGCGCGGCGCAACGAAATGCTTCAACCGGGAGGGGTGGACAAACCAACGACGCTTTCCCTATCGGATTTTAATGCAGTGGGGCCGAACCTCAACAATTTCGACGGGGCCCCGCCATGGTTTAAGAAGTGTGGTTGACGTGGACACTGGCACCTGGGGGCAATCA